>NC_059401.1:10332697-10639084 GCF_905220565.1 Melitaea cinxia
CGACCTTGGATGTTGCGCGGGAGGCAAGTGCCTTTTTACCCACGTCCACCAAAGCCGGTAAACCGAGAGTGCGCATGAAATGGAGTAAAGAAGTAAACCTATTTATCATGCGCACCTACTACTACATCACTAGATTAGAGACCGACCTAACCACCTACAGAAAACAATTGCACGAACTTTTTTTACGAAAATATCCGGAATTAAACGTCACAGAACAGAGAATCGCAGATCAAAGAAGAGCAATAGTAAAAAACAACCTTTTAAATCAGGAAACTTTAAATATAATTAAAGAAGAAATAAAGTCACAACTAGAAACAGAAAATGAAAATCAAATCTATATTAATAGTAATGTATCAACAAACAATGATATTCAATGTTCCTCTACTCACCCAAAACCCAACACAAGGCACACTTCGCCATCAAACATATTCACATATAATACTCAGTCAACATGCACATTTTCTAATAACACTCAGACATCACACATGTCAACACAGACTGAATTTGTTACTATAATGATGGATAACGATATTGATACGGTATTAGACCATAACCTAGGAACGAACACTCAAATAGAAGAAATCTGTGACAAATTCAGGACAGCACTAACACAATATTCAGGAATGGACCCACGAGTCCGACCAAAATTACCTAAACTTAGATACAGTTCTCACCTATTTCAGCTAGTCAATATGTTTAATCAAGATATTCTGTTCCAATTTATTTCCGACGACACAAAACTAACCGACATACATACAATAGTGTATTGCGTAGCCTTAGTTATCTCCGAAGAACTTAACTATAAGGTCACAGAAAATATTAGAAGCACAAGGCCCAAAGACTGTAATAAACCACCATGGCAAATAAGATTAGAAAAGGACATAGAAAAACTCAGAGCAGACTGTGGGCGAGTCACACAGTACATAAATAACAATAGATCCCGTAAAATCATTAAGCATGTCAAAAGAATATTTGAAACAAGAAACACACACACTAAACACGAAAATAGAAATACAAAACCGGAAGAGTTCTTAGACACTCTAAAACAAAAGTTAGCACTAAAAGTTCATAGACTTAAAAGATACAAAAAGGCACAGCAAAGGAAAAACGATAACACAATGTTTAGCACAAATGAAAAAACTTTCTACAGAAACTTACACAAACCAAAAATAGACACAGATACAGTAAACAGTCCTATTATGCCCACACAAATACAACTGGAAACTTTTTGGTCAGGCATCTGGGAACAACAAGTACATCACAATGATAAAGCCGATTGGATAACCGAAGAAGAAAATAAATGGAATTCAATTGAAGAAATGGAATTCACAGAAATAACTGAGACAGAAATAAATAACATTACAGCTAGATTACATAGCTGGAAATCACCAGGAATAGATAAAATTCATAACTTTTGGTTCAAAAAATTATTTTCTTTACATAAGATCATTGCTAAAAATTTTACAGATATCATTATTGGTAAACAAAAAATTCCAGATTTCATTGCCACTGGAATAACCTATATGCTGCCTAAATCACAGATTTCTTCACAACCTTCACAATACCGACCTATTACATGCCTACCAACTATATACAAAATCTTAACATCAGCAATAACAACAAAAATCAATAAACATGTTGAACAATATAATATAATAGCGGAAGAACAAAAAGGATGCAGGCGAGGCCACATGGGATGTAAGGAACAGCTAATAATTGATTCTACTATTCACAAACATGCGACTTCAAAAAATAGAAACCTACATTGCACATATATAGATTATAAAAAAGCTTTTGACAGTATCCCACATTCTTGGCTAATTAAAATATTACAAATATACAAAATAAACCCGAAAATAATAAACTTTTTACGTGATATTATGTCCAGATGGAAAACCACACTTTACCTGACCGCGAATCGAACTAACATCACAACTAGAGAAATAATCATTAGAAAGGGGATCTATCAAGGCGATTCCTTGAGTCCTCTGTGGTTTTGCCTAGCCTTAAACCCCCTGTCATATTTGCTGCGTGGTTGTCGGGCCGGATATTGCCTCAAATACGATAAACAAGATACAATAGTCTCTCATCTCATATATATGGATGATATTAAGCTATATGGAAAAACAGAAATGGAAATGCAAAAATTAATAGATACTACAGCACAATTTAGCAAAGATATTAATATGGAATTTGGTTTGGATAAATGTAGAACACTTCACATTAAACGAGGCAAGATACGGCCAGGCCATTATGTAGTTAATGATAAAGATATAATTACAGCCATGGAACCCACCGATTTGTATAAATACTTAGGATATAAACAACTTAAAGGATTAAATCACACAGAAATCAAAAACACTTTAACAATAGAATTTAAAAAACGAGTTAATGCTCTTTGTAAAACTAAACTAACAGGCAAACATCTCATTAAGTCTATAAATACATACGCTATCCCAATTCTTACATACTCATTTGGTATAATAAAATGGACAAAAACAGACATAGAACAAATAGAGCGCACGATACGCACCACACTCACTAAACACAATAATCTACATCCAAAATCTGCAATAGAAAGACTTACTATCAAAAGAGAATATGGAGGAAGGGGCCTTATTGATTTGAATCATCTCTGTCAAAAACAAGTCGGCAATTTAAAAGCTTTTTTTCTCTTAAAATCACAGACTAGCGAAATACATAAAGCCGTAGTTCAAAATGATTTTAACTATACTCCACTAAACTTACACGAAGACATAAGCTCTCTAAATACCGAAAGTAACGATCTTCAAACACAAAAAATAGATAGCTGGAAACGAAAAGTATTACACGGCCGCCATCCTCACGATCTAGAACAATCCCACATAAACACCGCAGCCTCAAACAAATGGCTTAAAATAGGAAACCTATTTCCAGAGACCGAAGGATTTATAATAGCGATACAGGATCAAATAGTCAACACTAAAAACTACAGAAAATTCATAATCAAAGACTCCTCAATACCAAACGATAAATGCCGCAAATGCCACGTTCAACCAGAGACCATCCAACACATTACCGGGGCATGTACAACACTTACACAAACAGATTACACACATAGACATAACCAAGTAGTCAACATAATTCACCAAAAGTTAGCACTAAAACACAAACTCATACAGAACACAAACACACCTTATTACAAATATAAGCCACAAACAGTCTTAGAAAACGACACACATAAGCTCTATTTTGATCGCGCAATACTTACAGACAGAACCATTCACTACAATAGACCGGATATAACGCTCCAAGATAAATTAAATAAAATAACCTATCTGATAGATATTGCTGTTCCCAACACTCATAACCTACAAAAAACAATTTCTGAAAAAATCAACAAATATACTGAACTAAAGGAGGAAGTAGCTAGAATTTGGAACCAAAATAAAGTATACATAATCCCAATAGCTCTTTCCACGACAGGTGTTATCCCAAACCATCTGTTACATAGTCTTAAACTACTAGAATTAAACGAAACTCTTTATATCACCTTACAAAAAGCCGCCATTTTAAATACATGCCGAATCGTAAGAAAGTTCTTGCAAATTGACGAACACGAAATCCCACACAACACATAATTTTAACACACCACACGCTGCATTTACTTGGTTTTGACCCGTAAATGCAGAAAAACCAGCCAAAGGCTGAGAAAAAAAAATACCGAAAATAATAATAATAATAATAATAATAATAATAATAATAATAATAATAATAATAATAATAATAATAATAATAATAATAATAATAATAAAATATTTATTTAATCATTTCTGATTAAACAAATCAAAATACGAATTACTTTGTACTAAGTAAATTTATTTTTCACTTTTTAGTTTCCGTTTTGAAGTCGGTTTTTTTTGTTAAAAATTATTTTATTTTACAATTTTTAGTGATGGGTAGATCTAACAAGGATGCTTTTTCTCTTATGTCGGGGGTTCGGAAACATACACAATACACAAGCACAAACACCCAGATCATGACAAACATCTATGTGGCCAATACAAACGTCTGTCGTGCGCGGGGATTGAACCACTAACGCCAGCGCAACAGCCGGTGCTGTGACCGCTGCGCTAACGGGTCGACATACTATGAGTAAAGTTCGCTATCAGGTGTACGTAATAACAACCGGGACTGACAGCCTAGCGTGTTCTCCGAGGCTAGGTTGGGAGAACCACAAGGATTAACAACTAGACCGAAAATAAATATTTGTATAAACATAAATATCCACTCCGAGCGGGAATAGAACCCGCGACCGTCGTTGTTTAGGCGCCGCCGACACGGCATATGCAACATTATATCAAAGCGGTCGTCAAACAGTAAAAGGTAACTGCTGTAAATTGTTGAGAAATTCCCTCGAGTGTTTATGGGCTCCATCATCAAACCTGGTCCTGCGACACAGATGATCACAAAGTTCTCATCAATAGAAACGAATTAAGTTCAAACAGCAGGTAATTGCTATAAGTTGTTGAAGAGTTCCCTCGACTATCTTTCGTCTCCATCATCAGACTGAAATGGCACTTATAACTCATATATATGCAAAGTTCTCATCAATAGAAACGAATTAAGATCAAACAGAAGGTAATTGCTATAAAGCGTTAAAGAGTTCCCTCGACTATCTTTTGTCTCCATCATCAGACTGTAATGGCACTTATAACTCATACAGGTGCAAAGTTCTCATCAATAGAAACGAATGAAGTTCAAAAACCAGGTAATTGCTATAAATTGTTGAAGAGTTCCCTTGACTATCTTTCTTTCTTCTCCATCATCAGATCGACTCCAGACCTTTATTAAATAGTATTGCTTTATAGTACTTAATGAAAACGTGATTAAATTTGCTAGTCACCCTTACGATTTTTGAAAGTTTCCCTCGATTTCTCTGGGATCCCATCATCAGCTCCTGGTTTCCTTATTATGGTACCAAACTATGGATATCTCCTTTCCAACAAAAAACGAAAAAACGAAGAAGTTATCTCCGAACATACATATATATATATATATATATTCGTTCGTTCGTCGAATTGAGTAACCTCCTCCTTTTTTTGAAGTCGGTTAAAAAGGGCGATTTTTTCTAGATAACCTTTAGGTATAGGACAGGGCATGGAAAAGCGGTTAGGAAGTGTACAAATAATTGTTATAGAAATTAGAATAAATTACAATCTATTATTATTATTACATATAATAAAATGGTAGGAAAGTCAAAACTGTACATTGAATATTTTTTTTAAAGAATACTTGGGGTGTGATCTACAATCGATACCGAAGCCAAAAATATAGTTTTTAGAATTTTTGTCTGTTTGTCTGTTTCTCTGCATGTATGTCCGGGATAAACTCAAAAAGTACTGCATGGATTTACTTCAAATTTGGCACGAATATTATTAAGAAGTCGGGTCAACATATAGGCTACATATAATCACGCTATCACCTACGGGGAACGAGCAGTGAACGTTTATTTCTTCAACGCATTCTGTAACAACGTGTAATCTAACGACGCATATTTGAATGTTGTTGTTATTATGTGAAGTACCTGGGTGACCGAGCTCAGCTCGGTATTTTTAGTAAATCGTGAAGGATTAGTAGTAGAAGAGAGAGTTAAAATGATTCGCTGCCGGTTTGGATGAAGTCTTTTTTAACTGAATTCAAAAAAGGAGGAGGTATTCAATATATATATATACAGAAATATATATGTATATATTGATTTCTTTTTGTTGTAAAGGTGGTATCTCTGGTGTGGTACCATGATAAGGAAACCAGGATCTGATGATGGGATCATAGAGAAATCGAGGAAGACTCTCGAAAATCCGTATAACTTTTTACTGGGTGTACCGATTTGATGATTTTTAACTTAATCGAAAGCCGAAATTTATCATGTGGTCATATTTCATCGAGATCTGATTACAACTTTTGGAGTAATAAATATATATACACAATATTAACAAGTCATACATATTTATATTATTCAAAGGTAAAAAGACAATAACAGAATAAATATGTTTAATAAGGCAAACTAATGATAACAAATTGTGGGCCAAATTAAAACAAATTTTAAATAACATCTACTATTTATAAACGGCATTATTCAGATATCGGTGGTTAGTTTTGTCTAAATGGTTGATAGAGTATATACTATAATGAAGTAATATACACCTGGAAGAGTGGAGTACCAAACATACACGAGAAATACACGTGGTATACGTTTAATATAGAATTCAATAGACTTTTTTCCTTACATTACTTCAATGAACATATCGTGCATTGATGATTAAATAAGCGTCTCAAACATTACTTAACCAAGGTAAGAGGTGCAAGATTACGCAAACTGCGAAATGTTAGGATCAAATTGAGATGTGTATCGAGATGTTTCGTTCAACATTAGAATGCTCAGTGCTCACCATTAGTACGATCTATTATTTATAGTTTTATGCAATTTTTAGTGGCAGCATAAAAATGTATGCACTTATTTGTGAAAACACAATACTTAGGTATCATATAATTTAATACACTTAAAATAAATCACTATATTCATTATTTTTGTTTACAGTAATAAGTAGCTTCTGCGCGCGACTTCGTCCGCGTGGAACAGAGGCGCGCGCAATACCTGATCATTATTTTGCTGCGATGTTATTTTAAAACTGCGATATCTCCTGAGATACTCATTGAAATCAAATTATGTAAAAGGCTATTTTGTTTTAAATTAAATACTTGTAATGAATAACGTATTTATTTAGATAAGGATTAATATCATGTTTATAAAAACATCTTCGCAAATAATGCATTATTTTAGAACAAACTTGGTTTAGCATAGAAAAGGTTATAGTGAGCCAACCTTAAAAGATAGATATATGCTGTCGCGGACTTTTTTTTAGAACTTTTAAAGAGGATCAATTCTGTCATACATGATTTTTGCGAAACTTTAACTGTTTTCACAGCGCACGTAGCGGAAGCTCTCAAAAGGAAAAAAGAACCCCCGATTTTGAAACATTCTTCATTGGTGCTCCGCTCCTTTTGGTCTTAGCGGGATGATATATAGCCTATAACCTTCCTCGATAATGGGCTATCTAACAAAAAAAGAAGGGCATAAATTTAGACAACGCTCTGGTGTAACGGTGCGTGCGCGCACCTAAACATCGGCGATTGCGGGTTAGATTCCCGCTCGAGATGCATTATTTTATTTGTTCAAATATTTATTTCCGGTCTTGGCGTCTGTCTTTAGGGGTTATTTACGTGCATTAACTACGTGAGCTCAGCATGGGGGGAGGGGTCTAAAGCAATCTCACCAAATCTCATTTAAACCGAGGAGGTAAGGTAATCGAAAATCTAACCTCAACTTCAAAAGATAAAATATTGCACGAAAAACTATACAAGCCTCCATGGAAGTAAGAATTTAAAAAAAAGTATAATAATAATAATAATAATTACTCTTTATTGTACACCACAAAGAAATATTACAAAAAACTGATACATGCAAAGAAAGATGTACAAAGGCGGACTTATCGCTAAGAGCGATTTTTTTCCAGACAACCTTTGGTCATAGGACATAGCGTAGAAAAAGAGAAGCGGTAGGGAAGTGTACAAACAGTTGATAAAGAATTGGCATATAGTTAACAAGCACATATATACATAGACATAAATATGTACAAACAAATATATACATATATACTACATATATATATATATATATATATATATATATATATAATAAATAAATATAAATAATAAATAATATAAAATAATATAAAAATAAATTTAGTTAAAAAAATTTTAGCGTCAATATCACGTAAGGTGAAGGGGTCCAAGTAAATCTCATTAAATCTTAATTAAAGGGGGAGAGGGGTCTAAACTGATCGAAAAATAACTCACGTAATTAATGGATGCCCCCTTATCGTCGTGGCTCGGAAAGCACGTTAAACTGTTTGTATTAATAAACTGACAGCGCTCGTTGATCATAATAGGAAATGGGTATACAATAATTGGTATATAATAATTGCGGGTGGTGTATACCGGGTGGTGTATGCGGGGGTTAACTTTAATTAAAAAAAAACGCTTTGACAAACAATAACTGTTGCGCTGACAGTCGCGGGTTTGATTCCCCATTATGGCTAACATATGTATAGACTACACAGGTTTTCACCGTGGTCTGCCCGTTAGTGCTTGTATATTGTGTATGTTTCCCGATCCCCGACACACCAGTAAATTTAGTGCGGCGTTTGTTATATATAATTAGGTATATAATTTTTAAAAGATACCTTATTTTGATTTATCACTAGGTATGTTTACTTATTGTACTTCGGTATTAAGTAGATTAAACGGTTACAATTAATTGTAAATGAGACTTTCCTTTTTGTTCATTTTGTATGGGAAATTCGGGATTTAAACATTGCAACCTAGTTCTCGCGTTTGCCGTTAGATGACTTTGTATCGATAGTATAATAATAATAATAATAATAATAAGATTTATTTATTTTCTCACCACAATATTGCTAACAGGACATTAGATAGGTACATAATAACATGAGCACTAATATTGTGGGAGACTGGTGCCTAAGCTAGGCTCGAGGCCTGTGTTTCAGGACACCAGGTCTCCACCCCTTAAAAAAGTACATTTCAATTCTCATCATACGGGCATTAACAATTTTGTTGTAAACAATATTATATGAGATAGTAACTTTATATATCTAAGGTTAGTATATTTTATGTTATTCGTGGTAAGATATGGGTTAGGTGGTGTGTGTGTGTGTGTGTGTGTGTGTGTGTGTGTGTGTGTTGTGTGGGTGTGGGTGCTAGTATGTTAGAAGTACTCAAGTAAGGGCAGAAAGAATCGCTTCCGTGTCATCATAGTTCAGTTTCTGTAACCAGTCAGTTAATTTCCGTTTACACCTATTTTTAGTGAGGTTGTATATAGGCAGAAATCGATTGATTTTGTTGTACAAAAAGCCACCCAAGCTGCAAAAGAATCGCCTTGAGAACCTTGTGGAAAACTTGCTACACTGTACAGGATTGTACCGCCTTTTGGCGTCTGACACTGACGGGTGATATTCAAGAAGTGTGTGTTGTCTTAGTAGGGTGTCAAGTATAAACAATTGGCGCACCGTTAAGACCTGGCACTCTTTGTATAACAATACAGTGGGGTAACGATACGGTTTAAATAATGATACCTTCAGTATAGCTCTTTGCGCTCTCTCCAGGTCAATCAGTCTGGTTTTCGATGCACCACCCCAGGACGTGATGCAATAAGTTAGCACCGATTGAGCGAGGGCAAAATAGACAGATTTCAATCGGTTAGCATCCCAGACATTTCTTATTGTTTTAAAGACGTATATAAGTTTTCGTAACCTGTTAATAATCGCATCTATATGTTCGTCAAATCTAAGATTATTATCAATCACTACTCCCAAGTATTTTACAGTCTCTTTTTTTTGTAAGCGTGTGCAGTCGCATGTAGCGTTTTGTGGTTCAGAACACGAGTGAACTTGTATGGCGTGAGTAGTAGACTGTGGTACAATGCCTTTAAGGGAGAAAGTGATGTAAGTGGTTTTCGCGCTATTTAAAGTCAATAGGTTTCCTTGTAACCACTTTGAGATAGTATTGAAACCCGACTGAGCATACCTGTATGTTTCGGCCCATGTATCTGCAGTGAATAAGAGAGCAGTGTCGTCGGCAAAGCTGATTATTTTGCAACCAGGGAGGGTGAGCATACTCAGGTCGTTGATGTAAATAAGAAATAGAGTAGGTCCAAGTACGCTACCTTGAGGCGTGCCATAAGTCAATGTACGCTCGCTACTGATGTATTCGTCTATTCTAACTCTCTGGGTACGCTCACTCAAGTAATCTTCAAAAAGGCACAGAGGTACACCTCTAATCCCCAGATTTTCCATTTTCCGGATAAGGAGGGGTACAGAAACCGTGTCAAATGCTTTGGCAATATCCAGGAATATACCCAAGACTTTCCGCCCTCCATCCATCTCTGATACTATAAAGTTGGTAAGTTCATTTACAGCATCAGAAGTGGATCTGCCCGCACGAAAGCCAAACTGCGCAGGTGAGAGAAGATTGTTCTTTTCCAGATAATTAGTAAGCCTGCTATTCATAATCCGCTCCAGTATTTTTGAGAGAGCAGGAAGTACGGCTATTGGCCTATAATTATTAACACAGCCTCGATCCCCATTCTTATAGATCGGGTGTATGATGGCCTTCTTGAACACCTTAGGAAATTTGCCTGTAGAGAGCGCAAGGTTGCAAATGTATGTTAGAGGTGGTACTATAGTGAGTTCGTGTTTTTTTAATAAGTTGCTGGAAATGTTGTCCCAACCCTTTGCACAGTCACTACGGAGTGCCCTCAACAGCCCAGTGACTTCCTCCTCGTCAGTTGGCAACATGACCATTGATTGCGGGTTTATATTCTTTACCAAGGTGTTAAGTGGTACATTCTGTGAGGTTATATTTTTCTCCGCAAGCTGCTTACCAATGTTAGAGAAAAAATCATTAACAAAGTTTATCGAGAGATTCGGTGTGGCTAGTGTATTCAACAAATTAGTAGATGTATTTTCTTTATGTTTGGTTCTGCCTGATATGTTATTTATCACTGACCATAGTTCTTTTGGGTTTCTGTCTGCTTTGATTACTGCTTGTCTATCATATTCTAATTTAGTATTTTTTAATAGCCTATTACAAAAATTTCTGTACCTAGAAAAGGTGATTCGCAAGATCTCATTACTAGGTGCCTTTTTGAGGTTTTTATGTAAGGCGTCCCTGTGTCTGATACATCGAAGTAGACCAGGAGTAATCCATGGTTTTATGGTTACTTTTCGATTTGGTATTTTAACTGTTTTAGAATTTAAATCAATCAAATTTTTAATTAAATTTATCATCGTCTGAGCGGCATCGTGAGGGTTTTGCGTCTTATACACTTCGCTAAAGTCAAGTTTCATCATGTGAGCATCCAATTGTTCATAATTAACACGGACAACAACTTTTTTTGCTATGGTTTTAGTTACTTTTTTAGCAAGATATAATAAGATTGTGTCATGATCAGTTAAAGCAGAATGTGCGACCAAGGTAGAAGCAGGTAGCCCAGTTTTGAGGATAAAATGATCAAGACAAGCATTTTGTCGAGTGGGTAAGTAATGGGCAGGCAGCAGGCCATGTGATGCTAATAGATTTAAGTACTTATATTTGATTGTATCTCGGCATTGTTGGTGAATGTTAATATTTATATCTCCCGTAATTATAATATTTTTATAATGAGCTATATTTGTTAGTATGTCATTTAAGGAAGATAAAAAGTTGGTAATGTCTCTATAGCTCGGAGGTCGGTATATGACTAGCAGTACTGTACTAGAGTCAATTGTTATTTGAAGACAATTAGCATCCATAAAAGTAGGCTCTGTCACCAGTATCGTATTCTATTCTTTATCGTCTAGGCTGTACTGTTTAAATTCCCATACAAAATAATGTCCACGTATAAACACGTTTCTGTGAACAAAACTGGCACTAGGCACTCAGCGCAGCTTACCGCGCGCAATGATCATTCATTTGTCTTATATCATTCAAAATCGTCGTTTTCCGTCATATCACGCACTCGCATATATTCTGATTTAGAAGAAACCTTTGCAGAAAAATGCGACCATTTGGCGTAGTTTTTAAAATCTGACACCTAGGCCGAGCATTCTATTTCTGCCAGAACCCCAAAGAGTTTGTTGCAGTTAATAAATAGTTTTAATATTTCATGCATGTTCCCTAATGTGGAGATATTAAGATTGGTTTTTTTAATACAACTTTTTTTCACGTAGGATATGGTCTATAACACCTACAGAACCCCCCATTTGAAGAAACGTAATTAGGAGTCGATCAAATATACGCGTAGTCATGTCCTTTTCATGCTAGAGGTTGTCTGGAAGAGATCGCTCTTTTAGCGATAAGACCGCCTTTTGTACATGTCTATATTTTCTTTTACGGTGTAAAATTTTTCTCTGATAGTGTACAATAAAGAGTATTTGTATTGTATTGTATTGTATTGTATGTACCTATAATACGACGTTTAATATAATGCCGACCTCATTTATTCTATAAATTATAATATAATATAGAGCCCTATAATTACATCGATAGCATTTACTCAGATTTTGAAGAATTTCACGCGATCATGATTCTGTCTGTAACATCCCACAGCTGGGCAATATGCCTCATTCTCTTGTAGGAGAAGGATTGAAGCTTAATCCGCTACGTTGCTCCACAGCGCGTTTACGAATATATTCCCTACTATGAGAAACGATCACTATATTAAGTATTTATGATAACAACCTGGACTGACAGCTTAACGTGCTCTCCGAGAAATCTTCTTCGATTCCTCTTTGAAGAATTTACTGCTATTTAATAAGTCTGGAATAATAATAAAAATTTGCAAATCAAATTATTACTCGGTAGTTCGTAAACGTTTTGTAGCGTGAAACCCTATTTAATCAGTGACACGAAAAGGTTAAACACATTTAATATTTCTATCTAGGTGTCTATTAGACTGTTTCTATCTAGGTGTCTATTAGACTGTTTTCTACTTTACCTATTTTTCATATTCTCTATTTATTTCTAAACAGCTTATTGCGCATCGGACTTCGGTCTCGTGGAGTAGTAACATAAGGCAAATAATACACTTCTAGGTACTTCCTACCAATAACGACACTCCATACAAGAATTCATAAAAAAAAACTGAAAGTGTAATGTAGGTATCTTACACTTACTCTAACTAACACTCTTGAGTAAGAATTTTTAGACCTATGACGCTAAAGGATGAGCAGCCTCTTCACACGGCGTAACAAAATACAGTCAACCATATACTCACCTTCGCAGCTTCCGCTAGTACCATGGATTATATACACCGTATCTACAGCTGCACACTACTATACTAGCACAGTATTTGCCCCTTGTTAAGACAGCCAGCGGCCGTTTTCTTGTCTTCTTATTTTGTGAACTTGGTATTTGACTTTTCACACGTCTCTGAAGTTAAACTGATTAGTTAAAGTTAAGTTAACTAACAACACACCATGAGATTTACCAATTTTGTTTTGTAGTTAACAATATCTATCTAATATATAAAATTCTCGTGTCGCGGTGTTTGTAGTTAAACTCCTCCGAAACGGCTTGACCGATTCTCATGAAATTATGTGTGAAGGACCCACTAATAAATCCTACCGGGGCCGTTGAGTTTGGGTTTGTAGTGAGTGGGTTTATTTTCTTTATTAGATACAAGAGAGAAAAAGGGTAACATAGTATGTGTTCGTTTATTATGCTACAGCTAATGTACGTTAATAAAAATAATTTGTTAAATTATGCAATTATGTTTAAACCAGACGACAAAATATACAAATTATGCTAATATTATGCCAGTTACTTTAAATTAATATTAAAATTTGTAATATGATGAATACGTGTTTCTCTATTTTTGTAGTATTTAGTTCTGCCTTGTTGCCTATTTATTTCATGCATCACCTAGTCATATACATGTGTATCCTTATTTATTTGTAATGTACTAGCTGATCCCGCAAACTTTGTTTTACCATATATGTTATTAACCCTCCTTAGTCCCACCTCCCCCCTTATAACTTCGGGGTATAAAAAATAAAAAACAAATAGATGTTGGCCGATTCTCAGACCTACCCGATATGCACACAAAATTCCATAAAAATCGGTCCAGCCGTTTCGGAGGAGTATTTTAACTAACATTGTGATACGAGAATTTTATATATAAGACTAGCTGACCCCGCAAACGTTGCTTTGCCATATATGTTATTAACCCTCCTTAGTCCCACCTCCCCCCTTATAACTTCGGGGTATAAAAAATAGATGTTGTTCGACTCTTAGACCAACCCAATACGCACACAAAATTTCATGAGAATCGGTCAAGCCGTTTCGGAGGAGTTTAACTACAAACACCACGACACGAGAATTTTATATATTAGACTAGTAGTCACCCAGTGGTCGAAATTCGACCATAAGTAATTTAAATTATAAGTTTAAACATTATTAAGGTTCTGTTGTCAAAGACTACTTCACTAATAATAAATAAACATACACACTTCTATAATAATAAATAAAAGAGTATATATGCGTGTGTGTTAAATACATGGTAGTGTGTATAATGTTTTTTTATTGATTTAATGTATTTATATGCATAATAAAAAAAAATTAGCATTCTGCACTCCTTCCCTATATAAACTATAAGTGTGCAAAGTTTCATATCCCTCCGTCCGCGTAATTTTCGTAAAAAGGAGTACAAAGTTTTTGCTTGTCGTATTAATATACCTGTTTATAATTCTATACTAGATTAAGAATATGTGTTGCCAATAATGTGCTATGTAGGTACGGCATTAAAGAATATAGCCACCCCCTCTCTTCCCGTCGGTGGCGTAAGAGGCGACTATGGGATAACACAGTTCCACTACCACCTTGGAAATTATAAAGCCGACCGATAGCGGGATAACCATCCAACTGCTGGTTTGGACTTTGGAAATACACAGGCCGAAGACAGAACAGCGTCTTCGGTGCAACAAAGCCAGCTCTGCGGTCACCAACTCGCCTGCCCACCGTTGGGACTACGGGCAACACACATGAGTTCGCGTCATTTTTGGCGCGAGCTTGCGGAGGCCTATGTCCAGCGGTGGATTGCAATAGGCTGAAATGACGATGATGATGATGATGAGATTAATAATATGCGACTAAAAAATCACAAGTGAGACAGGGACAAAAAAAAACAAAAAGACAATAACAGTAATACACAGTAACAGTTTTACATTAACATTATCTTTGACCTTGAAAACTATGAACCTAGTAGAGCAAACATGGCTGTATTTTAAGACTTTTCATTTGTAGTAAACCCATAATTGTAATTTGTGAGAAAACTAAAAATACACGATAAAACCGAAAGTGTGTACCTATAGATATCGTCATATATAAACAGATATCGATATAAATAGTTTCTTTAAATTATCATTTAAATGATCGAAGATTGTAAAATTTTTTTTTAATCATTAGCATATAATAATTTTGCAATAGGTACATTTTGTATTAAGTAGTTAATAAATGATTATTGTTTTTATGGACACCATTTTGGTTAAGTGGTACGAGAAGTCCCCTTGACGCTGTGGTTATGGGGTTGATTTACTCTAATTCTAGAAATTTGTATTTGTACGAATATTTTGTAAAAGAAAGTAGGTACATCATTGTGGGTGTCTCCATAGTTCCGTGGTACGGACTATGGAGACACCCACAATACGGATACGGATAGATCATCTGATAGCGAACGTTACTCAAGATAGGAAAATTATGCATCAACCCGCACTGAAGTACGATGGTGGATTAATAAGGTCATTCTTTTGTTCATTCATTTCCATGGAGAGGCACGTGAGCAGCAGAGTGATGCTTACGGGTTGATACAGTTCAGTATTTATATGAAATCGTAAATAAGTGACAATTTTTACACAAGCGGAAACCTTTAATTGTGCTTAGCAAATGCACTCAGAGCTTCCATTTTGGGCGTGTAGTCACGAATTTAAATCGGGACTACTTATTCGATGATTTTTTGATATAGTTTTTTTAACCAAATTTCAATACTATCTCTACTAATATTATAAATGTGAATGTAAGTTTGTTTGTTACGCTTTCACGCAAAAACTACTTAACCGATCATCATGAAACTTTGTAGGGTGCATTGTTGAACAGTGAACCAACTAGATACTCTGAACCACAGCCATATTGGCAAAACTGCGACGTTGCCACTGTGACCGAGCTTGTTAATACATGCCTCTTGGGCGCCCTTCCACTCTCCCGTAGTTAGCCACTTAGCCAGCGACCGCGGCTTGAGCATGATGTGTAACAGCGGCTTGTTTTCGCCAAAAAAACGTAGTATTTTTACGTAAGTATCTTGATTTTTGTATATTTTGTTATTAATGATAAAAACAAAAGCTGTATAGTGTCAAAATGGTTGTAGTTTTAGTCGTTTATGAACATATAGCGTTGTGACACTTCAGTGTATAAGCTATTTTTTTATTTGTTGAATAGTGTGTGTATTGAACAGTGAACCACATCTGCATGCTTCTCAGTGAACCGGTTCACTGTGTACCTTACGAGCCTGGTTCACTGTTCCTTAATAGTGCCATGTTGAAAATCAATCATATATTTGTTTATTCTAGGATGCCAAGACCAAAAACTAAGGAACGGAAAATAGGAAAGCACACAAAAGAGGACATGATGTCAGCTTTACAAATGGTAACTCCATTAGAATGGCGGCAAAAAATTGTGAAATTCCGTACCTTACATTGGCCGTTATGTGAAAAACAAAAATCACTTGTACATAGTTACGATAATAATAAAGCGTTCACTGAAGAACATGAACAAATATTAGTAAAGCACTACAAGGATTGTGCTCTAATGTTCTACGGTTTAACCGTTAAAGAATGTAGGAAGATGTCTTATGAAATGGCAATGCGTAATGGCATCAAAATGCCAAGCTCGTGGAAAAGATATCAACTGGCAGGTTTGGAATGGTTTCGTAGCTTTAAAAAACGACATCCTGATATTTCAGTGAAGAAACCATAAGCTGTAAGTCTCGCACGAGCTAACTCATTTAATCGTCAAACTGTGGCAATATTTTTTAATAATTTGGAAGATTTACTGAAACGAGAGCCTAGATTCGCGGATGGGACTCGTATATCCAACCTTGACAAAACCGGCACAACCACCGTCCAGAAACCTCACAAAATTGTGCTCCAGCAGGAGCTAAGGTAGGTAAAGTCACAAGTGGAAAAAAGGGCACTCTTGTGCATGCTGTATGGTTAGTGCTACAAGCGACTCGGAAAAACTTTAAAAACTTGATGATGCACGGTGCTCCTCCCGGTAGTTTAGGGCCCGCGAATCCATCAGGTTGGATGACTAGTGACTTATTCGTGGAGGTGATGAAACATTTCATAAAGTGTTCAAGCACGACACCAGAAAATCCATGTCTGCTAATAATGGATAATCATGAGTCACATTTGTCCATTGAGGCTTTAGGTTTGGCGAAACAATTTGGTGTTGTGGTTCTTACGTTTCATCCTCACACTACTACAAACTGTAACTCTTAGATGTGGGTTTGATGGGCCCATTAAAGATCTATTATTATTCTGCACTTGAGTCATGGATGCTACAGAACCCAGGGAAACCAGTTACAATCTACAAGATAGCAAGATCATTGGTCATGCTTATCCCAGATCTATGACAGCACTAAACATATCGGCAGCTTTCGCAAAATGTGGAATTTTCCCCTTTAATAAGGATATATTCTCCGAAGAAGACTTCATGCCAAGTAGCGATAGACAACCCCGTTCCTGTGGTGTCACAAACATTGCTTGATGCTAAAGCTTCTCCAATTCTCGATACGAATAGTAGCAAGAATTAACATAATACGACTCCTCTAGAGACATATGGTTCAAGTTATGGTCCTGTTGTAACCCCTGATCGAGAAAGTCCATCTATACTATCACAAGAACATAGTTATTACCAAAACATGACACCACCAAAGAAACCAAATGAAGCATGTAATAGTGAAAATCATCCACCAAAGTCTGAGCATATCATCATTCCAGTAATGTTCTGTCCACCGCTAAAGGCCGGCTTACGAACTGACAAACGGAAAGGTAGAAAACTAGGCAAAAGCATGATAGCAACGGACACACCAGAAAAGGAAAGAATAACTGAGGAACGTACTGCTGCCATAAATAGAAAAGGTCTGCATAAGAGAAAAGTTCTACAAGATCGTGGAAATGAAATGCTTCCATCGACAAGTAAAATTAGAAAAATACCAAATAAGAGAAACAATAAAAGAAGAGTTATACTAGACGAAGACAGTGAAACGAGTGAAGCAGAAGATATAATTCTTGAAAGTGAAACAGACCTAGAATCGAATGAGGAAGAGGAGCAAATTATAAACAAAGATTTTTCTGTTTTACAGCGTAGGCCAATGATTGACGAATATGTCATTGTATTGCTGCAATCGAAAAACCGGGTTGTTCACTATATTGCGAAGATTGTGGAAGAATGTGGTGATGATGAATATGGCGTTTCGTACTTGAAATTAAAAGATCGTCTTAATAAAACGTTTATATTTCCATTAGAACCTGATATGGCAAATGTGACACTGAGTGATATAAAAATGATTCTCCCTCCTCCTTGTGTGTCTGGTACAAAACGTCTGATTAAATATTCCTTCAACGTGAACTTATCTTTACTAAATAAATATGGCGTGAATATTTAATTTGACGCATTTTGATCTTTTTCTTTTTCGCAGTTCCTTAAGTGGTAGGTACGAGTAGGTGAATGTAAATGAATGGACATTGTTTATCATAATAGGTACTTATCGAAAAGGCTGATTTTTAAATATTCAAAGAGAAAACTTTAATTATATTTAATTAAAATTCAAACTATAAAAATATGTTAATTTTTAGTTCACGTTTAATTATTGATAGTTATGTTGTGTTATTTTTTTGTATTCCGCGGTCCTATAAATGAAGGCTGTTCGTAATGCCATCCAAAAGGCTGTTTGTTAATAATCTAAAAAGGTTTATTTGATAATTGAAAGTATTTTTTTTTTTTAATTTAAGAAACAATTTATTGTTGGTATTTTTTCAATTCAGTTTATTATCAAAAATCGCGTGATTTCTTTTCACATATAAGCATTTTTACTGGTAATGAAATTTGGTTCACTGTTGAAATGCAGGTGGTTCAGTGTAAACAACCCATAGTACACAGTGAGCCAAATTTAATTTTTTTTAAACCTTCTATAAGGGTTTTAGTTTGTTTCTCTGGCTTTCGGTAACTTAAAACTGAGAAACCTTATGAAATCACTTAACGATGTCACCAAGACCAAAATTTTAGCTTTGTTTTCTAGCAAGTTATACGACTTAGAAAAAGGGGTGGTTCACTGTTCAACAACGCACCCTACACATATTCTTGGAGGTATGAGAAGTAACATAGGATACTTGTTATATAAAAAAATTAATTCGAGCGAAGCCGCGGGTTAAAACTAGTAGAGTATAAAGTATTTTGAAAATAAAAGAAAAAGCGGTTCAAAAACGTAATGGTTCGTATTTTAAATCGTAGATATTTATTATACCTACTTATTAAAGTAGGTCTAGGAAGAAATAGGTAAATATTAAATACTCCGTAGGAATTTATTACCTATTTTAGTCTATTACTTAAAAATATCACAAAATATCATTAATTGCTTTATAACGCACATAGGCATTGGATATTAGCACCTGCACAACATAAAGAATCTACGTTTATTTTACGGATTCAAATAAATAATGTATCTACCTAAATATTCATTTTTAAGCCTACATATAAGTTCGTGATAATTTTAAGGTAATTATTTAAACTAAAATATAATTACTAAAATAGTAATAAATTTTATTTGCTCATATAATTATAAAAGTCGGTGCGATTTGCGTATCATTAAAAAACCAAAATGCCGACTGAACCTTGAACGTAGAGATCCAGTTGTTTTTGATCTTAAGTTATAATTACTGTTTACTTGACTTTTGTGACCTTTCTGCATTCAAAGTATTAAAATAATTAATCATCACCATTCGCTTATAACGAAATCTGATATCGTCAAAATTATATAAATTTGGAAATAATAGTATCTAATTCTTGTGTTTTAAAATAACATTTTATTTCACAAATTATGCATTTCGTAAGATGAACACACGTTTACAGTTGTAAACGCTTTGCAACTAATTATAAACTATTTCAATGTAGACTGTTATTCGTAGGTATATTAGGTGCAGACATGCATGAGAAAAATCATATTAAGCATTATTATTAGAGTAACGTTCCAGCACAACGTTACAATAGTCTAAACTAAAAAGTTTATAATTGGAATATTATAAACAAAAAAAAAATGTTGAATAAATTGTTTAATTTAGTACCATTTACTGTTAACTGAGATATTAATAACATAAAAACTATAATTACAAATTATAAGTGTCTTTTGTTTAATTTCTCAATTCCTAACATTCAAAGAAATATAGGTACATAATTTAGTGAGTGGCATGTGCGTACTTATACTATGAGAACGTGATCTAGTAAAATCTGACGGCAATTACTTCATCACGCACTGCAGTGCAATGTTCGTATTTGAGCACAATGTTCGTATATTCACACTGGGATGTAAGACTTAATTATGCGATCTTAGACGTAAAAGAATAATGCCTGAATTGAGAAATATGACTGTTATAATTTTTGTGCTTTGGCAAATCAATTCAACAAAGAGGATTACCTATATCCTTAATTCTTTATTAATCTTTCACATGAACATGGAATAAGCAATTATCACAACTGTTGCTTTTCACTATTACCTCATTCCCTTCTTATACTTTTTGAGTCACTTACTTAGTTATTTTACTATCAAATGTACACTATATTTACAGAAGCATTACATATTATATTATATATTTGCATAAGTTTTTATTTATTAGCTTTCTAAGGTGGACTTTTTAAAGATAACCAACCAAAATTTATTTATTTATTGCCATAAATATACTATCATTACAGGCTTATTACCTAATGCGATAGTACATATTATACTAAAATATTGTAACCAAAAAAATTAATAAATATCTTTAACATTCACATAAGGCCGTCTGTTCCTAAGGTAATATATAAATATCAAACTTAATCACAACCAGACTTGGGCGGGAATCGAATCCGCAATCCCCGGAGCAGAAAGCAGGGTCACTGCAAACTGCGCTAGCGAGCTAGTCAAATTTATATTATGGAAAAATACTGTCATTACTAGCCGTCAGCTGTCGTTTCTAAATACTCATTGTCAGTTACTTTGCGTAATTGTAGCGTCATTCCAACCGGCTGAACCATCTACGCTATTTTTGCTAAGACTTTTGATTCATCTTTACTTCGAAACTCTCTTATTAGTCGCAGGATGAAAATAATCATATTTTATTTTTTTATTAATACTTTATTGCACAATACATTAAAGAATTGTGCAAAAGACAGACTTAATGCTAAAAGCATCCTGTATCAGTCAACCTTAGGACGTACAAGCAGACGTTTGTAGGTGTGCAAAAACGAGTATTAGTAAAATTCAGATAAAGAAGAAAAGAGGGAGGAAATATAAAGTAAAGTTAATGGCTTAGTATATATATCAGCAAATAAGTCATATATATATATATATATATATATATATATATATATATATATATAACGAGCTACTAATTTTTATGGCATATATATATATATACTTGTATACATATACATGTAAATACATACATAAATACATACATGCATACATACATACCTACATTCATAATACTTAATAAGCTGACGACAATAATAATCAAAACACAATTACAGTGTTTATTGAGTTCACCAATTTAGGTTAAATTTTGGCTAAGAAGAACCCCTTAACTTGCTTCTTAAATGAGTCATGTGAATTAGCTTTACGGATAGGCTCAGGTAACGTATTCCAGAGACGAACAGCAGAAACAGCAAATGAATCAGACAAAAACCCAGACCGATGAATAGGAGTAGAAGGAGATCGATTATTTGAAGAGTGGAGCATCATATCTATACAATTATAATTAAATTTATATTGACGCTGAAATGATGACTTCAAACAATCAGTAGGATAGGGTATTAGGTAATAGTGAATACTTACAGGAGACCTGCAATAAAATAAAACCAAACCAAGCTAGCAGCCGTTTATCGTTTAATGTGTAAAAAATCGTAAATTATGTATTTAATCTTTCTTCTGTTCTCATCATCATCATCATCATACATACACAACTTTAAACTATATATATACTATCAGTAATCAAGAGGATTGTAAAAAAATTGCAAGGACATTTAGATATAGTAGTCGCTTGAAGTGATGGCAATGGCTTACAGTTTAATACCTCTTAAGTGTGTAACGATAACATTCTCGCGAACACACCATCCATTAATTAACAATCACAGGATTTCAGAAGTTCGAATGATGAGAGTGAGTGAACATAGAGATTAGGGGGTTCAACTCACTTTAAGACTATCTTTTAAGGAACATATCGAATAATTATGCAAGAAGGCGTATCGTAATTTAGGTTTCATTTTGCGCAGAGTAAACGTAAGGGCAGTTATAGCATTGTATAATACGTTAGTGAGGAGCCACCTAGAATGCAACAAAGGCGTATGGGCACCGCATGAGATCAAGTACAACCTCATGCTGGAACGGATACAAAATAAATTTACTAAATATTTGTACCTTAAACAGTATGGAGTGTACTCGTTCTACCCGTTGAAGTATCCGACATTGTTCATCCTGGGTATAGTGGAATATAACGAACTTTAGTTAGAAAACAATTGGCCCTAGCTGTTTATATGTTTCATCTAATTAGGGGCAAGCTAAATAACCCAGAATTGCTCGGAAGGTATCCTTCAATGTGCCGGAACGCTACGTGGAGAGGAGGCGGCGGCCGCAGCTGCTAGCGGAGCCCAGCGCGCAAAAACTTGCTGCGGGAGGCGCCGGTCACTCACGCCATACGCCTTCTGAATCAGTTGTCAGATCAGGTGGACATATTCTGTTGTCATCTGAATGAATTCACAAGAGCTGCTTTATTTATTATATGTTATGGTTAGTGGTTGTTTGGTTACAATAATTTTAGTATTATATGTACTATCGCATTAGGTAATAAGCCTGTAATGGTAGTATATTTATGGCAATAAATAAATAAAATAAACTAAAACTATTTATTATAGGTATTGTTATGCTTAAGAGATTTCAACGTACAAAAAAACCCACCAACTTATTTAAAAAAGCTGATATTTTGACGTGAGAATTTTCGATTGAAAATTAGGGCGTGTTTCGATATTGAGGTCAAAATAAAAATTACAGTGTAATTGGGACATAATAATTGTGTTTGCTCGCAAACGACAATCACATCGCCAAGTAATAACGTAGGTAGACGAAAAAATAGTCAAGTAAATACTCGTTATCAAAGATTACTCCAAAAGTTGTAATCAGTACTCGATGAAATTTAACATTAATTTTCGATTAAGTTAGAAATCATCAAAATCGGTACACCCAGTAAAAAGTTATGCGGTATAATACGACGTAGGTCAACGAAAAAATTGTCAAGTAAAAACGCATTATTAGATATAACTCGAAAAATAGTTGTTAGATCTCAAATAAATTTAAATGGAACCAAATGACACGCACCACCTTTCGGTTAAATTTTTTTTATCGAAACCGGTCCACCCAGTCAAAAGTTCTGAACATACATTAAAAAAAAAAACAATCAAATTGAGAATCTCCTCCTTTTTTGGAAGTCGGTTAAAAAGGTAAGTTTTCACCAAATTTCGTAAAAAAACTGTAAAGGATAAAAATAAACTTGCTTTTTTGAATTTTTCAAATTAATTTTGAGGTTATGTGAAAAAGTGTAAGTACAAAAGTTGTAGACATTTTTATTACCTACCTATAACTTTGCCATTTAACTTTTTTCCATAGGACTTGTAGTTTACAGCCGTAAATCGAGATAAACCGTTTTTTACCCTTACCCGCCCTACCAATTTTCAACCTTAGAGCGCCCGTAATTTATTTTTCCTTTCATTTTCGTTGTATTCTCTTCCTTTTGCAATGAGTTTCATCCTACTATACATTTTTTTTATTTTTTACCATTTCAAAGGCAAAAAGCACTGGTCTAATTTGTCACGTTATGCATTATAAAATATGTTGTAGCAATAAAATGTATGATGAGCGCAAATCAAAATTAGATTGTTCAATAAAAGCAATCTGAGTGTAGTGTACTTGGGCGATACTTTTAAATTTTAAACCTATTTATGGTTTCCTCCCAATCGAAACTTCGAGTGAAACGCACTGGGATTTATATTATGAACTAGCTGCTGCCCGCGACCTCGTCTGCGTGAACGCTATACAGCATCAACAATACCTACGATTATACCTTTTAAAATAACATTCATTTACCTGTTTCTGTACAGAAAAATCTCATAGATGGCGCTGCTTTAAAATTGTCTTGTCTACTTATATTCATTTAATTATGTTTATTGGCTTAGTTACTTATATTGCGTAATTTTTATAGTGTGAAGCTAGCTTATATAGCATGGTTATTAACATAATAACAACAACATTAAAATATGCGTCGTTAGATTACACGTTGTTACAGAATGCGTTGAGGAAATAAAGGTTCACTGCTCGTTCCCGGTAGGCATGATATTATGTAGCCTATATGTTGACCCGACTTCTTAATAATATTCGTGCCAAATTTGAAGTAAATCCATGCGGTACTTTTTAAGTTTATCCCGGACATACATACAGACAAATAGACAAACAGACAAACGGACAAACAGACAAAAATTCTAAAAACTATATTTTTGGCTTCGGTATTGATTGTAGATCACACCCCAAGTATTCTTTTAAAAAAATATTCAGTGACCAGTTTTGACTTTCCTACCATTTTATTATATGTATATAGATACTCGCGACTGTCAGCTGCGACTGCGTGGGGCAGTGGCAGCCACCCACGCATGGAGAAAAAATAAGTTTTTAAGTCATTTCCTCCCAGTTAAAAATTTATTAAAATCTAATATCTTGAAGGAAAAATAAAGTCAACTGACCATAACATTGTGGATTATACGTCAGCTGGCTGCTTGAACATGGAAAAAAATATTTTCAATGATTTCCTCTCAACAAAAATTTACCTGGTGATAGTTTGGAAATGACTAAAAGTACTTAGTATTTTAATCTAATATATAAAATTCTCGTGTCGCGGTGTTTGTAGTTAAACTCCTCCGAAACGGCTTGATTGATTCTCATGAAATTTTGTATGCATATCGGGTAGGTCTGAGAATCGAACAACATCTATTTTTCATCCCCCTAAATATTAAGGCTAGTCCACCCCTATTTTTTTTTAATTTTTAGATAAATTATTCATTTTTTATTTTATTATGATTTGTCGTTGAAAAATACATACAACCCTAAATTTTCACCCTTCTACCACCAACCCCTATTATTAAATAGCGTTTAGTGGCAAGACAATGTTTGCCGAGTCAGCTAGTTACAAGATATTTTAAAGCTTTACTAAACACAATAAAAGAGGACGAGTAGAGTTCGAAATTTGTAAATTAGTGTCGCTCTAAATGCATCGTTTCTAATTTCGTAAGGACACAATGTTTAAACGACAAAAATAAAATAATTGGTGGTTACAACTCATTTAAAAATATTAACCTACACAAATAGGTACCTACATACATAAAGACATATACTACACTACGAATGAGTCAGTCCTCTAGAATTCTAGATTAATCCCGTCTTAACTGGAACATAAAGAGAAGACAAGCCTTCTCGCAATCTGCCTTTTTTATGTTGATAAAAGAACATATTATGCATTTTTAGTGTCAACTATCTTATGTTATTTAAATGTTACATTAATGATTTATAGAATAAGTGGATATATTTATTTTTATGAGATAACACTTTCACATATAAATTATTAATTTGTATTACTTACAATAAATTCATATCTAAATTATTCATTTGTATTTATAAAAATTTAAATGTACCTAAATTCAAATGAAATCAAATGCTCTTCAAATGTCTTTATTATTCTATAGAATGCTTTTATTATTGCATACAATGTCTTCAGTTAATTGTAATTTTATCGCACTTCCATAATTACAGTGATGGTCTAATATGAGTTCAGCAGAACCGCAGGGACAATGAGTTGCGTCACGTTGTTGGCCGCGAAAGAGCTTCCGTTCTCTTAACTCATCTCACGGCCCTCCCGCAGCCCCGAGTGGGGCGTCAGCTTAGCGTATATAACACTAACTCGACCCCTCATCAAACAGATATCGCAAAGCATCAACATGAAGGTAAACCTACTACAACTACTAGTACATTATCACCCCAATACCATTTGTCATACATTTATAAAAGAAAGAACATCTAAAAAAAGTATAAATCAAACATTGTGTCTCTCATCACGCGTGTTGAAATGTTTGTACACTTGTAAATTTATTTCAAATGCTTTTAGTAAAAAATATTGTATGGTGATAGAACTTTTTTTCTTTTGACTAATTCAAAATAAAAAAATATATTTTTCCTTTCTAATTAGGTAGGCAAGTTATTCAAGTAAAAGTGTAATTAGGAACAGTGTGTGGTCATGATAATAGGACAACAAGTGAATTTCTATATACATCAAATCAGCATGAAATTACCAATAACATATTATGTTATCATTTTTCCTTTAGGTATTCGTTTGTCTACTGGCCCTAGCTGCGGTCACACACGCCGGTTTTATCGGAGGTGGTGGTAGCGGCTGGTCTAGCGGGGGCGGTGGTGGCTACGGCGGCGGTGGCTGGAAATCGGGTGGCGGTAGCGGTGGCTGGTCCAGCGGTGGTGGCGGCTGGTCGTCCGGAGGCGGAGGCGGCTACGGCGGCGGTGGCTGGTCCAACGGAGGCGGTGGCCGTAAGTATTACTACTGTCAGACGTTTATTTATTTATTATTTATTAAACTTTATTGCACACACAAAAAAGAAGATACATTTTAGAACGATTAGATACAAAAACAAATAATGTATGCAAAGGCGGCCTTATCGCTTACTTTTGACGTTATCCTATTTTAATATGATAGCAAATACAGCGGTCACCAAATTTCCCACTTATTAAGGAAACATTTACTTTTACCATTAGAAGTAAAAAAAGAAAAATAATACCGTATTTTATTGTACTTTACTTATTTATTTATTTTTTGTTGCTATTTACAGAAGTGAAGATAATCAAAATCATTACAACCGGAGGTGGTGGCGGCGGCGGTTACGGTATGTTTTATCTGTCAACTAGCGACCCGCTCCGGCTTCGCACGGGTATAAAATATAATTATAGCCTATGTCATTCACTGAAAAAATGATTAAAATCGATCCAGTAATTTTGATTTATTCATTACTGCCCGTGGCCGGCACGCGTTAACTTAGAGTAAAAGCCGGCCGGAACCGACGCAAACGCTACGTACCGCGATTTTTAAATCTGTAATATCTTCGAAAATATTCATTTAAATCATATGCTGTAAAGGGCCATATAGATCTATATTAAATAAAAAATATATTTAAGGTATTTAAGTGGATAAGGATTAATACTGTATTGGTTAAAATCGCTTCGAAAATTAGCCATTATTTGTCGTAAAAAGTAAATGACAAAAAAATGTTATTGTGAGATATCCATAAGAGATAGGTATATACCATCGCGGAGTTTTCTGTAGACCTTTTCAATGTGTACAATACTTAGTGCATTATTTTGATAAATCTCGTAGGGTTCAGCCTGCGTTTGCAATTTAAGCGAAAAAATAAAAATTATTTACGACATAACATTAGAAAACTGAAAAATATCAGTATTTCTCCACTATTTAATGGATGTTATTATACATATAAACCTTCCTCTTAAATCAATCTATCTATTAAAAAGAACCGCATCAAAATCCGTTGCGTAGTTTTAAAGATTTAAGCGTACATACATATGCAGGGACAGAGAAAGCGACTTTGTTTTATACTATGTAGTGATACCTAGTTCTAACATTTTAGAAAGGATCATCATTATTGCATAAGTCACAGTATAGAACGGACTAATGATCAAATAATCTACTTCTCGTTGACTTGAAATAGAGGTAATTAAATCAGTAGAACGTTAGCTTTTGACATAATTATTATGTAGGTGCTAAAACTTAGAAAATGTACAAATACTACCTAGCATTTGAAAGGAAAATGTTAATAAAATTTAAAACGTTAATCTCGTCGTCCATTGCCATACCTTCCATTCAAGAGGTCAAAAGACCAAACAAGAGGGTCATCCATTCACTAGATGCACCACAACAAAATTAATTTTGCAATCATTACCTACAGAACGACGAGCGTTACAGGTATAATTTAACGGCACTTATAAGGTCACATAACAGTTTATATCTGGAGATCGTTTCTTCAGGGCCTGTTTCATCAATTGTGGATAACGCTATTTCGACTCCAGCAATTTATACTAAGCTAACTCTTAAAAGTGAACTTTACAATAGAAGCTTGTAAAAGGAAAAAACGTGATACCTTTTATATTAATTAAGAAACATTTTTGAAATTTGGTATCTTTAATAGTTAATTTATTCATTGCAATTTCACATTTTTTTTTATTACATATAAAAACACATTTTATCAAGTTCGCATTAAAAAAACACAGTTATCGAAAAGTTGAATTGGCGTAGTATAAATTGTTGGTGTCGATTTGACGGATGATGATATCCAACAGATAAAAGTACCTATTTATGTATTATTCTTTTCCAGCACCGAATTCCACCGTATTTATGAGATATTTCTATTCGTAAAAATAATCTAAAAGCTGTTGTTGATCAATTGAGGTGAAACAGGTCCTAATGTTCTACTTCCTGCTGTAAAAGTCTAATCGTAACTTATTTGCTGGATAAACTCTATACACAACTGGTAAACAGGTCCTTTTTGTTATATCTTATTTTGTGATTAATAATAATTCATATCTAGTTACTGACACACAAGTTCAGTATTACCAACTTCTAATTTTGTTTGTTATGCAGGCGGCGGTTTCGGAGGAGGCCACGGTGGTAGCAGCGGCTGGTCAAGCGGAGGCAGCGGCGGTGGCTGGAAACTGGGCGGTGGTAGCAGCGGCTGGTCTAGCGGAGGCGGCGGCGGTGGCTGGAAACTTGGCGGTGGTAGCTCCGGCTGGTCCAGCGGTGGTGGAGGCGGTGGCTGGAAACTGGGTGGCGGTAGCAGCGGCTGGTCCAGCGGTGGAGGTGGCGGCTCCGGCTGGTGGTGATCCCTTTAGCTACAAATGACAATATACCAATACCTCAAACTAATAAAATCTTTCATTTCTTCCTTTTGTAAAAGGGGTAACGATTTAATCGTTCTCAAAAATTTGCATCAACATAAATCTGAGTAGTAAAATAAGTTTCTAATAACAGAATAGAGAAACAGAAAACATACAGAAATATAATAATAATATTCTTTATTGCACACCCTTAAAAGACACAAACATAAAATTGTGTTTGCTCGCAAACGAAAAAAAAACCGACTTCAATTACATCGACAAGTAAAACAACGTAGATCAACGAAAAAATAGTCAAGTAACTACGCGTTATCAAAGATTACTCAAAAAGTGGTAATCAGATCTCGATAAACTTTATATGTAACCACATGATAAACATCAGCTTTCGAATAAATCAAAAATTATCAAAATCGGTACACCCAGTAAAAAGTTATTGCGGATTTTCGAGAGTCTCCCTCGATTTCTCTGAGATCTCATCATCAGATCCTAGTTTCCTTATCATGGTACCAAACTAGGGATATCTTCTTTCCAACAAAAAAAGAATTATCAAAATCGGTACATCTAGTAGAAAGTTATGTGGTATAATACAACGTAGGTCGACGAAAAAAGCGTCAAGTAAAAACGCATTATTAGATCGACACCAACAATTTATACTACGCCAATTCAACTTTTCGATAACTGTGTTTTTTTAATGCGAACTTGATAAAATGTGTTTTTATATGTAATAAAAAAAAAAATGTGAAATTGCAATGAATAAATTAACTATTAAAGATACCAAATTTCAAAAATGTTTCTTAATTAATATAAAAGGTATCACGTTTTTTCCTTTTACAAGCTTCTATTGTAAAGTTCACTTTTAAGAGTTAGCTTAGTATAAATTGCTGGTGTCGAGATATAACTCGAAAAGTAGTCGTTAGATCTCAAATAAATTTAAATGGGACCAATTGACACACACCACCTTTCGATTAAAACAAAATTTGACGAAATCGGTCCACCTGGTCAAAAGTTCTGATGTAACATACATTAAAAATATATATATATATATATATATACATTCGAATTGAGAACCTCCTCCTTTTTTGGAAGTCGGTTAATAATAAATACACGATATTATTACGATTTTATTCATCGCTATAGGCGCCCGCTGCCGTAACTCTTAAGCCGCTGTTGCGCGGGGGGACAATTGGACACTGCGCATCATGTACCGCGCATCGCATGACCGTTTTATTGTTTTTTAACCGACTTCCAAAAAAGGAGGAGGTTCTCAATTCGACTGTATTTATTTTTTTTTTCATCTATACGATAGGATGCCGCGCGGCGCCGGTGTATAGTTAAATAATACAGCTCTCAAGCAGTGTTGTGTTCCTGTGGTGAATAAGGTAGCTAGAGCTCCTGGTTGACGGGGATAGGGTCGGCAACGCGTTTGCAATGCTTCTGGTGTTGCAAGAGCCTATAAAAGCTATGGTAATCTTAGACCATCACGTGAGCCGTATGCTTGTTTGTCAACCTAGTTGTATAAAAAAATTTAAAATGTAATAGGTAAATGTCAGATTTGTGATTTTTGCAAATCCTGAAAAAAAAAATATAGATTTTAATGTCACACATAGACATTCATGTCACATTTTAATATTTTAATCTTTTCAATTTTGTGCGTTGTTTATGACGTCGGTCAAAAACAGTACCTATTGAGTCAACATCAAGCTTAGATTTGTTAAAATTAGATGTTTTATACATTAGGACGACGGACGGCCTAATTTTACCCACGTTTATATTTTCGAAAATACTATAATAATATAGTTTAAAAACGAATAATATAGCCTTAACCTCCTGCGGCCCAGTTTAATAGAGGGGACTTCCGAGGATGGCCCAATGTCTTAATATTAGAACTAATTAATAAAGTACTGAACGCCCAGACCAAAAATTGTTTGTATCTGGTTAATCCCAATATTTACAGGTGTCATATTTTAGGGCTATTATAGTATTGATTTAAGCTTGTCAGACAAAAAGAAAAAATACCAAAATCTTTTGTTCTTTATTTATCACATTGGGTTGTTACATTAACTTTAAAGCCAACTGAACAGACTTAGAAATGTTATGAAAACTTAGTATTTAAACACTTAAAACTAGTACAGATCAACAAAATAAACCTTTAGCTGCATAGAAGTTGCAATAATTAGTTATCTTTCACAAAAATAACTTAATAATCACATTTAAAAAAGAAAAAAATGAAATTTAAATTAACTCAACAATGTTATTTAAACCATTTATGTTTCATTATTAGCCTTCTTTTACAAAAAAAAAAATATCAAAAACCCCACAGCGAATAGGAATCTAAACAAAAAAAAATAGCACAATAACAATACTGCTATTTAACATAATTAGTCTATTTTTTAACTGACTTCAAAAAAGGAGAAGGTTACTCACTTCGACCGTATATATATTTATTTTTTTATGTTCGGGGATAACTCCGTCGTTTATGAACCGATTTTGATAATTCTTGTTTCATTGAAAAGGAGATATCTCTAGTTTGGTACCATGATAAGGAAATCAGGATCTGATCCCAGAGAAATCGAGGGAAACTCTCGAAAATCCGCAATAACTTTTTACAGTGTGTACCGATTTTGATGATTTTTAATTTAATCGAAAGCCGATGTTTATCATGTGGTCACATTTAAATTTCATCGAGATCTGATTACAACTTTAGGAGTAATCTTTGATAATGCGTATAAAAAACGTTCAATTTTATTAACAACTAGCTGACCCGGCGAACTTCGTATCGCCTAACACAAACTTTATCGTATGGTATTAAAGTTCAAATTGACTTTTAAGTATTATCACAAATCTTTTGTATGGGAGTATAGAAAAGTGTTGTTTTTAGACTTTTTCAGGAAATTTAAATTTTTTTTTAGAATTTTTGTCTCCGTAAGAACCATCCTCGTACTTCAAGGAATATTTTAAAAAAAGAATTAGCGAAATCGGTTCAACCGTTCTCGAGTTTTGCGCTTAGCAACACATTCAGCGACTCATTTTTATATTATAGATATTTGTAACTATAATAGGGGAACACCGGGCAAGATGGGGTACTTAAGGTTTAAAGCTCCAGAAATCATAGGGGTTCATGGTTTCATAATCATATTTATTCTTAATCAGGCTTGTAGTTATCAATCTTACATATTAAATTTAAATCAGGAACACAGCACCGCAGTATTGTTAATAATATAACAAAATGTAGAATATGACATATCACCCCGTCATGCCCGATAGGTCGGGTAAGATGGGGTGGGCCTAATGGGCAAGATGGGGTATAGCATTCTCTTGACTATTCAGGAGTGCAGAACTCGCAAATGAATGTTGCTTCGGCATCATTATCATCCACCCCTGCACAGCCATAATGTGACCATTTACCACAAGAAGGATAAGCAATCCAACCTTTCTTGGAGTCAAAATGTAGCCTGTACAATATAGGCATGCAGTGTTTTCGGTTTCAACATCACTCTCTTCAGAAGACGATTGTCTAATAGGTTTCTTTGGATTAAATTTTTTGTGGCTTTACTCTTGAAATAGTTTTTGTTTCTCTTCCTTTTTCTGTTTTTGCTCCTTTTTTTCACTGTCTGATTTCAGTTTCTCTTTTTTAACTTTTCTCTCATATTTTTTTAAAATAAATTCTTGTAACTTAATTCTAATAACTTCTGTTTATCCCTATAAAGAGGTTATGATAGCAGTTTTACCGCATCTTTTGGTCACTCTTAATGTCTTCTTGGTCACTGGAAAAGGCATTAGTTGCTTTGGGCTGACGTGAAGGTGGCAAGGTGAAGTTACTGCATTATCTTGCACCAAATTAGGCCAATAGGAACATCTTGGGGAAGGACTCAAATTTAAATCTGTGTTAACTTCAGTTGTACTAGTTGTCACTAATGTTGAAGTAGCAGGATCTGTAACAACAACTGCAGTGCTCGTTGCTGTTGTTTTAAGAGGCGCTGCCACAGTAACTACAGTTAAAAAAACCTGCTTTCCATGTCTAGTAAATAATCTACCAGCTCATCCTCTTTTTTTAGCGAGGAACTGGTACCCAAAGGTACCTTTATATTCACCATTTTATTTGGTTTTCACGAGCCTTTTTTACTTTTCATTCCAATGTAGACTAAGAAAGATTTTGCAGCCAACATATATCCCATTTCTCGCTTCAAAACAACTTCTATCGCCTTTTTTATTGCTTCCCCTGACCATTTTCCTCTTTTTGAGTTACTTTTATAAACATATATGACTTTTTTTAAATAAACCACCCTAAAACAATATTTAAAAAAAATTGAATAATCAAAACAGTGTCGGGCAAGATAAGGTATCTGATACCCCGTCTTGCCCGTTGATTCGTTTTAAAATTAATATTCAAACAAAAGAAAATTGAATAATGTTTCATAACAAAAGAAGTTATTACCTGGTACTGCAGTGTACTGTAGATAGGACTTACCGAGGTGCCGCTTAAAATTCACCAAATACAAGTTTCATGCACTACGAAACGTATATATAAGAAATTTTAAAACGAACAAACGAAATCTACTTTTCGACGATAACTAAAACAAATGACTAGCCACAGTCTTAGTACTCGTGTGACTAAGAGCTGTCATGGCAGCCAGTAGAGAGATGGCAGAACGAATGTAATTGATCAATTCAAATCACCTAAAAGGCCTGATGCCCCATCTTGCCCACCACCCCGTCTTGCCCGGTGTTCCCCTACTTGACAATCTTTTAGCGCTGTAAAAAAGAAAATGTATGTGCCTGATGACCTAATACTATTACAAATTAAACTATTAGGTACAAAAATAATTATCCCGTTCTTTTTTTCTATATCACACGAATATTATGAACCTTAATATTATGAACGAGATGCAACACCATTAAAAAAAAGCAATTTATATTATATCCGCCCGGCGTACTAGTACTAGTACAAAAAAAATTATCATCAAAAACACATGTCGAAAATGTCGTCATTACGGTAAACTAACAATTGTTACGCATAATTTAACTCTTTATCTCTAAAACAATAAAAAATATAGTAAGTATTAGATAAAGATTGTAAAGATATTTACAAGTTAAAGTAACCTCTTCTCGTTACATGCGTCATTGCCACGACGTTTGGTGACAGAAGACGGAAGATACCCCTTCCCGATCCCTTTATGGAGTGCTGCCATAATGCCTAATATATCCACAAACTAACCGACAGCGAAAACATGACATGGCGCGTAATTTAAACATACCAGGTGTCGGTAAATATTTTGTTCTAGTATTATCACAGTGGGCCATTACTCCAAGTCTCTGTTTTTATACTTGGGCCTTCACTGCAAACTGATTTTGTCCTACTATTATCACTTTGAACCCCAGGAGGTTAATTCGGTGTAACGTGGAGTCCAAGTTAAGAAAGTCGTTATGAAAATATAACTTTCCGAAGTTTTTACCTTCGTCTTGACATCAGAATCAACGGCGAAACTTAATACTTACAAGAGAGTGTGATTTTGCGCTTCAGCCTGTAATATCCTACTGCTGGGCATAGGCCTCTTTCCCCATGTAGGAGAAGGATAAGAGCGTAATCCACTAAGCTGCTCCAATGCGGATTGGCAGATATATTCCCTACTTATGAGTAACGTTCGCTATCAGGTGCACATGATAACAACCGGGACCGACGACTTAACGTGCTCTTCGAGACACGGTGGGGACTGAAGAAACCCGCAAGGACTGTACAACATCCAGATCACGGCAAACATCTGTATGGCCAATACAAATGTGTGTTATGTGCGGGGATCGAACCCGCAACCGCAATTGCAACAGCCACAAACCAGTGCTTTGATCGTTGCGCCAACGCGGCGTGATTCATGATGTGATTATGAGGTGTGATTTACAAGTAGAATATCGAAAATGATCACCTTAACACAATTTACAACGCAAAACGTTTTTGTTATATATATAAGCCTAATAATTAACACAGAAATAAATGATTATGTCCAATGCTTGCTTCCGGTAATCCGGTCCGGTTCGATAGTTATCGCTAAAACACGGGTGTCGATAATTAAAAACATGCCTCAACAGTACTCAGTAGGATTTATTGTGTTGGGGCTAGGAGTCTAGAACAAAACATTAAACAATGAAAAGCCAAACGCTCAAAGCATGACAATACAAACGTGTGCTATGAAAGGGAATCGAACCACCAGTCTTTGTTGACAATAGTTAACGTGTCGTCAATATCCGTCACATCGGCGAGTATTTATTTTTAACTTAGAAAACATGTAGGTGTGCCAGTTCACGTCCATCCTGAGGAATGCCATAGTTCTGTGACCTATAGTAATGTCGATATCGATAATCTCATTTGGTCAACCATAATTTCTATCCCATATTTATTGCAAATTTATTTATTTATTTAATATTTGGGAAACAAACAGATATACATAATAAAACACACACAACAGCAGTTCCCACCAATTAATATTTCATAAAAGTACTCCAAAGTAATGATACGCTATAATAAATTAATCAACATCAAAAACTCAAAAAAAAAAGCAAAAATCATCAATATAAAATTTATTCCACATTAAATTGTTTTAATGAAATTCGATAATTGCTTTTTAAATTCAGCTAAAGATAAATGAAATAAATCAAAATTCTCAAAATGCTCATTGTATTCACGACAAGCTCTAAGTAAATAATTATGCAACTTATGAAATAAATGCACCCAATACTTGTTAATGATTTATTACAAAAATAGGAAAGCAATTCATAAAATGCAAAAACCCTAAACACGAATTATAGTCACTATCAGATGCAAGGGCAACTGACAGAGCAGAATCGTTATCACTATCTTCGGCGACGCTGACTTCAATTAATCCATCTTTTTTTTTCCAGTAGTGCTCTCCCAAAATTATGACGTGATCGTTGTATCCAGACCAATTTTTCTCTGTCACCTGGTTTATAGCCATCTCCGTTACTTCTCTCAATCTTTTCAGCGACAAATCAGAGTTAACGTTATGCTCCCTCATATCTCTCGACTTTTGCCCATGCTAACTTTATTGGGTTAAATCACACATACCCAATGTACACCTCATGTCCGTGATTACGGATAAGCTGGTCCATTTTTAAAATTTTCTCTTGAGGCGTATGTAATTTTATCAGCTCAAAAACTCGACTTTTTTTTTCGACGACAACGCTAACTTGTGGCAAATTGGTAATAAACATGTCTGTCATCATTTCGCAAAGTTCATGCTGTTCGTTTGCAGTTGTAGTTGAATTGACTCCACTAGTATAGACAAGTAAGTGACATATCTTTATCTTTAAACAGGACAACGGACAACAAAGTGATCCGTTTCAACCGTTCAACAAAGGGTTCCGTTTTTTCCTTTCGAGGTACGGAACACTAAAAACAAATGTGATAAAACTAAAATCTTCAAAATGTATGTAGCTAGTATGACGTTTTGTAATAGGAATAGAATTTCCAAAAATCCTTTCATTTCTAAGAAAATATTGAGTTTAGATATCATTGTAATGTTTAATTTTTTTTTTTTTCTTTTAATCCCATTAAATAAGAATTCTATTTCCTTTAATAAATAAATATTTGACATGCCATAACAAAATTAGCTAAAATTTTTTATGAATTTACTCACTAACCTCTTTATTTCAATGTAAAATTCAAAGGTATCCAACATACAAAAGACAAAGTAAAAGATCATTTTTAATTGAATTAAAATATAAAAATAAATAAAAACATTTTGCAACAAATAAAATAACTTAAACATATTGTTAACGTAGAATAGTCCTACCCTGGGATTATTTTTTGCTGCAATTTTTTTTACAAAGTTTCTGTTTTTTCATTCTGTTTGGATCATAATTTTCTTTGTCAGACGAGTCAGTGCTCAGTGGAGTATGTCCTCTCAAAGTATTCCTCTTCATCCTTGTTTCATACTCATTGGGCTCAAGTGCAGACAAAACACCAAAATCACTAAAAAAATATATAATTTAAGTATAATAAAGATAAAGTGCAACTGCTGGTTTTTTTTTCTCTTAGCTTGTAATATCTATACTAATATTATAAACCTGAAGGGTTTATTTGTTTAATCTCAGAAACTACTGGTTCGAAATGAAAAATTCTTGTTGTGTTAGATAGTATATGTTCGGTGTAGGCTGGTTGAAGATAGCGGAAAACCGAGATGTCTGGCGCGAACTTGGGGAGGTCTATGTCCAATGGACTGCAATAGGCTGAACTGACTGACTCGATAGTCCATTTACCAAGGAATGCTATAAGATAAACTATATTGTTAGCATAATCTCGATTATTTTAATACGTTTCGTGACGTCGTGCAACAGTGTTAATAAAAATAGTTCCCTACCCGCTAATACGTTTTGTAACGTCATGCAACAACGTCAATAAAAGCAGTCCCTACCCGTTCAGAGGGCTCTTTTGCTTCTCGGCTTTCGGAACGATAGGTCGTTGTTTCATGACGAGTGCGTTGATCATTTTTATATTCAAAGTAACGGTTGTTTGCTTGGTTAATTTAAATTGTAATTCTCGGTCATTATTTTCGATTAAGTTAGTGGTTAAGGTTAATTTTCGTGATAATTGTTATATTTGTAAAAATGAGTAATGAATAGAAGTTAAGTGTTCGGTTTTCTGTCTTTTTTTTAAATAAATAAGTTTGTTTCTCCTAAAAATATAATATTTTAGTAAGTTCTTTCTGGTGAAACCGTGGTGCACAACTAGTTGTGTAATGTACAAAATATTTTAAGATACGAGTAGCCATTTTTGCATTTACGTAGCTAGTCTTTGAAGACAGTAACTTTTTAACTAAACTTACATTATAACACGTTGAATGACAGCGTGGTCTTTGCTGACCAACAGCGTACTTTTACTTAAGACCAAGGCAAAACTTAGTTCTATTCAAATTCAGACCAATGTTTTTTTTTTTTAATTAGATACTAATAAATCTCGAAGTGTATGTTTTTATTAAAACAAAAGTGACCTCTAATCATTATTTATGGAGATATTAAGCGTCGGGCAGCTGTCATCAATGCGGCTCCTAGAGACGAAAAATCGACTTTCCGTTAAAAGGGGTCCCGTCATCCCGGGTCGTCATCGTCATCCCGGGTCACGGTGTCAGATCGACGATTCAAAGGTGCTTTTGAAGCCTATTTAAATAAAGATATTTTTGATTTTAATTTATATCTGCGCCTTCTGAGTTTTTTATTTCGCCCGCAATTACGCATTTGACGCGCGTGTCTTGAAATGAGACGCCGTTACATCGACCAACTTGAACAGCTTGTTGTCGATGCTCAGCTTTGAGTTTGGACGTACAAGCCAATGGAGATTCTTAAACTTTGGGTTGATCGAATCTCTTCTTGTTAGTTTCTTCCAGGCGAACCTTCGGCTAACGTGCATACCTAGATACCTGGCAGTGTCATGTTGTGGGAGCTGCGTGACAATCAGGGTGCACGGTGGACAGTTTTTGCGAAGCGTGATGGTACCCTGTGAAATTTAGTATAATGTAATTGTAAAATTTAGTGGCGCTAGCAGACATTCTCCATCTGGTTAACTTTCTGGTTTAATTCTTCTATCTCTTTAAGAGTTCTGGAGTATAGACGACGCCTTGATCGGGACTTTCACTCGACGCCAATATAGCTGTATCGTCCGAGAAGGTTGCGACAATAACGTCTGAGCCCTGTGGTAAGTCTGACGTATATATCGTGTACAAAACTAGTCTTAGGACGGCGTCTTGTGGTACACCTGCAGATATTGCGTAGAATTTGGATGTGGCAACATTCTCTCTCACCTGAAATGTCCTATCTTGAAGGTATGATTTTAGTACACCAACGAAAAGGTAAGGCAACGATGATTTTATTTTCACAGCAGCCCCTTGCCTCCTCAGGCCTGTTAAATATCCAAGAATACGGCGGAACAGTTCCGTCAGTATTCCCTCTTCTCAAATGAGGATCTTATTTTTCTGCAGACTGTACACCACACAAATTTTCACTTTTTGGTAATCGTATTTTTCCTAAGTTCTTTACATTTTTCAAAAACTATGAAATTGGGAGTAACTCGAGGGCTATTTTTGACAATGAAAATGGGTTAAGTTTGACAGTACTGCCCTACGGCCTGTATGAATGGATCAAAAACTCTCATTTAACGTGGTCAGCACTGACCGACGCGGCCCTAACGGAAAGTCTAGTTATCGACCATCACTGACCAACACGGCCTCAACGGGAAAATGTATTTCTGTTTAGCGCTCAACGTGTTAATAAACAATTTCAATAAAACCTGTGACAGTGAAGCAATACGATAAATATGGCGACGTTTTGTTAGTGATGACTTAATAAAATAATTGTTAAATAAAATACTTGATTTTGATATAGAATTTTGTCTCCAGTTTTTTTAATTTCTCTTCAGCACTTGCCATTGGCAAAATCACCGGCAAAAAGCTGATGGATTAATTTTGATAGTAACCTATACATAAACGATTACAAAATAAAAGTGGACTGAAATAATAAACATCTTACAAGCAAGTTTCCTCTCTGTGGACCTCAGCAGTAACTTCAATTGTACTTTCTATTTCATTAATATCACTATCTGTATCTGATTCCTCTATTACAAGACATTTATCTCTTGCTAAAGGTATAATATTAGACACATCTTTAGAATTTTTCAAATTATTTTCTTCATTTTTATCTAGTTTTGAGATTTTAGCACCCTCCTTAGACATATCAGCGCTTTTTATGTCCTTTTCGTGTAATAATGACAAAACTTTTAGACTGCTTCTTTGAGCTTCAGTATTGTTTCCAAAATTAGTATTAATCTCATCCATATCAACTTCATTAGTTTCCGTAATATGTGCATCAGTTTGTATTTGAACCGATTGTTTATTTACTACTTCAACATTGGTTACAGGACACTGAGAAACCTTAATAGTTGTAACATATTTGTCACTATCAATTATAACTGAGAGGTTGTTTTTATTGTCAACGTTTTCTATGTTATTTTTGTCTACTTTGCATTCATTGCAAATTTTATGGAGTAAACTTTTCTTATAAAATGGTACTTTGTATGAATTAGTCTCTATCTCAGGGTTTGATGTATCAATTATTTTAGAAATAACTTTATCATTTGATTCATCGAAACTTATAAAATCACTGGAGGTAGATTCTTCAGCCTTTCTAACAGCTATTAGAGCCAATTCATCCTTATCTTTACATTCTGTTAGACTACTATCTATAATGATTATTTCCTCATCCACAAAAATACCACTTTCATCATTTTCACACTTACTCTTCTTATTAAAATTAAATTTTATGTTGTCTTTTGAAGATCTAAGTTCTCGGTATGAATCAGTTTTTCTCTTTTTAGGTAAAAGCCTCTGTTTGATATCACTATCAATAATTTTAATATGTTTTCTCTTATGATAAGAGTTTCGATTATTATTGACTTTGGAAACTAAGCTATGTTTAGTAAAACTTTGTTCATTCACATTTAAGTCACCTAATGGTTTACGAGGTAATTTATTATTAGACTTCCTTGATATAGATTCATTCGTTTTTAACCATTGCTGAACGTAATTTATAGAATTGTCCATTTTTGAAACATGAGAAATATTTTCACCAGCTATAAATGAAACTCTTGAATTTTCTTTATCTTTTAAATCTTTTATGCTTTTCCTTTTATTACAATATTTTGTAGGTGCCTGAATACATTTTGGAAACAGTTGTTTTTCTAACTTTAATTGCTCAGATAGTCTATGTCTTCTGTAAACTGTAAAAGAATAATAGTACTTTTAGAAAAAAATAAAGTAAGCTTAATTTAGCTTATATTAATAATGTAATAGATCTAATTTTCCATTGAAAATTTTATGAAAAATATTTTCAAATGCACTTTATAATCAATATGGCAGCTAAAAAAGTATTTAGGCCACAACACACAAAAACTAACACATGAATTTGAATAAAACTGGACACAATTGTTTAGCAAGGCCACTTTGAAAGGATGCAAGAAATTCAAATTGTGTATTAAGTTACAATTCATTAATTCATACTTTTTAAGTTTCACTAGTTCATAATTTATCTTATGGGCTTGATAGAACTAGCTAGATCTTTTATTTCAATTGTAGACAAAGTCCTATGTTCAGCTAGTTATCTAATATAGCTATACTAATGTAAAATTACCATCTAAATTAAATAATTCTTGAAATGTGCATAAAAGATGTGAAGCATTTTTGACGCGTTCACTTGAAGGTGTATCAACAGAATTAGTCGAAACAGTGGGTGGTGAAAGGCAAAGTAAACAATCTTCAGCAGTTTCGGAGCAAGTTTTGCAGGCAGTGTGCCCACAAGGATATCTCACAATTGGTTCATTTAGTAGATCACTGTAGAAAGAATAAACGTTATATGTATTTATATTCTATCAATAAAACATGTAAAAAAACAAATAATATTTTCATCATACCAAGTGACACACCGATTTCTATCCACTAACGTTTTAATAAGTTCAACAGCAAGATCTGTATTGAAGTTATTCATAATAAAACTACCATTTTAAAACTTCCTCAAAATACTTTGTAAACTCATGTATTATTATTATAAAGAAATAATGAAACGAAACTTAAACAGTCAACAAACTAACCAAAGAGCAAGATTAGCAGTGTGACCAGATTTCATTTAACGAATCTACTGCTAGTGGAGGTTAAAAACTACTAAATTCGGTAGAATGAGAAAAAAGAGAATGAAAAAAAAAGAATGAGAAAATACTAAAAATCTATTACATGTCTTCGCTGTTGTGTAACAATAACGAAGCATATTTGTTCTCTTGATTATAACGATGAAGCAATAAGATGAACAAAGAAAATACCATAAATTAGATAAATCAATGTTACTGCTTCAGCCTGTACTATCCCACTACTAGACATAGGCCTCTTTCCCCATGTAGGAGAAGGATCAAAGCTTAATCCACCACGCTGCTCCAATGCGGGTTGACAGATATATTCCCTACTATGAGTAACGACCGCTATCAGGTGTACATGATAACAACCGGGACCGACGCTTAACGTGCTCTCCGAGGCACGGTGGGGAGTCTCACATAGACTGCACAAACACCCAGACCACGGAAAACACCTGTATGGCCAATACAAATGTTTGTCATGTGCGGAGATCGAACCCGCAACCACCAGCGCAACAAACACAATCCATGGCTGTAACCGTTGCGCCAATGTAAAATTAAAATTTACAGAAATATAGGTATTTTTAAATTGTGATCGAGTTATAATTATTCTTATTTATATTGAGTAACATTGTAATAAAGCTGAGTCCATTAATTTTATTTGAAAATATTTTCGAATCAAATTAATGGACCATTTCTTAACATCTTTAATCTATTCTATTTTTTATTGCATTTTTGTGTTTCACTGAGAATTGATAACTGTGGGAAGCCCCTACATTCCAAAGACCAAGAATCCAGGAAGTACCATTTATGTACAGTTAAATTTAGGTACAAAAAGTGTTACAACCTCAAAACTCGTATAATATAAGTTTCATGTGCTAAAATGGAGTAATTCGAAAAATTATAACCTAAAATCATTTTATCGGTATTTATTCACCCATTAAATCGGGGGTTCTACCGGTAAATCGGTAACTTAAACATCACTGGCACGAACGGTTACGAAAATAATAAAAATGAATGACAAACCTACCTAATCAGTTTTTTTTAATACATGTGGGATTCCTCCAACAGCTTTCCCTCTCGAATAACAATAGTAGAAAGCGATAGTTACAATCCATTCGATGAAAAGAAGATTACCCGCATTTTTTCGAGAGGTTTGCCATATGAAGAAAAAAAAGTAGCAGAATAGTTGAAAAGCGTGAATTCTAACCAAAATATACCAAAAAATTTTACCTACTATACCCTGTTTTTTTTCGCTACGGACTAAATTGACACATGCAAATGTCAATTTTCGAAATAATGATACCAGATTTTTAGTAATAGCGTTGTACTTACGATACCGGTTTTATGAATCGTAACTTTTTACTTTTCCCACATAATTTTATTATTATTATTTGACGAATCTTTTAAAAAATCATGGTAACTATGGAGCATCACAGATAATTTTTTTTTTTTCAATTTTAATTACTCATTATACGGAGTAAATACAAAATTATTTCTTTTTTGTTAAAGAATACGCAATAACAAGTTAGAAATTGGTTGATAGACTGTAGCTAATGCCATAAAAAAACGAAAACATGGCGCTATTTTGAATACATGGCATTCGTCCTTCAACCTCTGAAGTGTTTGAATGCGCCCGTTGTAGTATGCGATTTCACGTGTTATTTGTTTCCTTTTCCTTGAGTTTGTTTGTTTTGTTTGTTGAAGTGAAACTTCGCTAGGTTACGCGTCACATTTTTCGGTTACGCGTCACATTTTTCCGTTACGCACCATCTTTTTCTTATCTTTCAATCTACCACGGTTGATTCGAATGGAGTTTTTACTTGGTTACTGAATCTTGTGGAATGTAAACAATATATTTCATATTTCAGTTACCATAAGCTATTAATAACAAAAATATATAATAACGATAACATGATAGTAATAATTCTATTACAATTAATGAAATGCTGTTATAATCTTAGTAGTGATAATATAAAATGAAATAATTGTATTATTTGTATTCATGTCTATGATAATAAAAGCCTTTTGTTAAATTTTATCTAATTTAACTTTAATATCCAATTTCTGTAAAGTTGAATATAGTAGATCATTTTTCGAAAAATAAGGTCATAAAGAAGTTTCACTTCTTAACTGTGTACACAAGTACATGAACACATTTTTTTGTTACGTTGTTTATTTTTATTGTGTTGGATGCTCAGCCCTCAACTTTGTCGCGTAAACGCGATGAAGAAAACTTTTCGCCAAGAAAAAGACATAAGAATATTTCTTTCATCGAAAGTGAAAAAAACATGATAATGAACGCGTACAAATATGTATACCCCGAAAAGAGAACAGAATCTCCAACCGAAACGCCGAAGAAAAACGAATGTGTTTTAAAAACTGTTGAAATACGATACGAACTGACATAAACGACAAAGACAGCATAGACTGAGATAGATAGATCTCCATGATATCTCCATAACCATTGGTTTCCGAATGATGGCAGTGTTACCTAGTGTAACTCTCCCTCCACTCTCTACCCTCCATCCCCCAAAACCCCATAATTCTGTAGTTCTTAATCTAAGGCATAGCCTTAATTTGCATGTGATTACTAAGATTAATAAATATTAAAAAAATAAATGTGTTTCATTATCATATCTATACATTAGCCATACAGGTACATATATAGATATGCCTATAGGTACATTACGGTTGTCGCCACATTCTAAAGTTTTAAAGATACGTTTTTGTAATTATTGCTGAAAAACGATACTCGATTGTAAATTACGTAAAGTTACGGTAGTGGCATATCACTATTAATGATTCGCAAAAAACTAGCAACACCGCTTATGTCAATTTAGTCCGTAGCGAAAAAAAACAGACTATAGATACTGTTACCGGTACCTCAAAATCTACCAAAAAAGGAGAAATCTACTAAATCTGGTCACGCTGCAGATTGATTCTTAGTCCGAGGTCCAAGAGGAGTTAGTATATACACAGAGTACATTGAATATACTGAGTATATATATCGTTTAAATATATGTAGCTAGCTAGCAAAGAGTATCATAAATTTTTCATCTTGTCTGTGCCAATCAACTCTAACGGGATATCATAGATAATAACAAATTTATTAACACTTCTAGTTCTTCTAAATGCTGTAAAACGAGGCACGATTTCGAAGTTCGTAAGAATTTTCTAAATTATCATAGAAAATATAAACAATAACGAACTATTTCCCTTTTGAAACTGCTTATAAATATTTTACTACTATAACAAAAGAATATATACCGTAAAACATGGCAACTTTGCCCTAAAAATCAAAATATTTTTGCATTAGTTGAGTTATTTTGGAAAACGCAAATGTATTTAATATTGTGTTTGTACCACAAAATACTATATGTTCATGTTTCGATATTTATTACTTAAAATATCCTTAAAAATGTATGCGTGTTGGTAAAAAATACAATTATAAGTGTTGGGCAAAAAATCATAGGTTCTTGGCAACTTTGCCAACTTGAAATATTTCTAAAATTACAAGCCGTATCATTTTTTTAAAAATAGCTAAATATAAATACAGGGCAATGTAGTAAAGTATCAAATTATGAGATCAATAAACATATTTGTTGTTATTCAAAATTGAGTGGGCAAAGTCAAAAAGCCTTCTAGAACATTTTTCCTATATAATGATCAATGTCCAAGGGCTGTCACCATTGAATAAATGCAACATACACTTTTTAAATTTTAAACATTTTTTAAATTGCAAAAATTTTTAATGTGGAATGTTTTATTGATGAAAATGTCACATAGGTAAATAATATAGGTAAGTTATGATTTAAAAAAAAAATACTTTACAAGATACGAATCAGATATTCCGTATTTGGCATTTGCAGATGCCGATAGATAAGTACAATTGAATAGTGTCATGGTAATAAAGATTTATATTTATAATTAACTAACTTTACATACGATCACAAAATAATTTTCAATGTGCCAAGACAGTCACAGCGAAAAATTTGAAAGAAATAGTAGTTTTATTGATTTTTCACACAAAATACATTCGAGATGTGCTTTCATATTTTGCGACATTATTTTAAGACACTGTAATTTAGTATCTATAGTCCTATACATTGATTTTGGCTTAACGTTAACATAATTAAAAGAACAGTCTCAAACACAAGTCTTGACGACTTTTTCATGTAGTACAAAAATTTTGTTAAATTTTATGATTTAATAGAAAATAAAAGCCATGAATGTATAGGAAATATGCCTATTTACTAACTTCTATTTCTATATAATGTATTATTAATGTCGCTTTACCGCATTGACAGCGTCTCCACTCACTTTTCTTAAACCGCATCCGCTGCCAGCTTCGCGAGTACATCCTCAATAACGCAAGTATCCCTATTATGGATCGCCGTTTTGAGGCTGTGCTCGAGGATCTGTTTTCGGTTTGCCACCACCACCTTTTTGACGAAGTGACAGATCGCGTCACCCTTGTCGTCGGTGTAATAGACTGTTTGTGTGTCTAGTTACCGCAACCACCGCCTGTGAGTCACTGTCATGGATTCGGAGCCTCTCCGCCCTCATCTAGACAACAATGACTTTTTTACTCGTCTGTCCCTGCGCCTCGTGGATTGTCATGATTCTCGACCCCTACCCGGCACCATACCCCCGACTCATCAACGCCTTCTTCTCCTTTTGAGTGAAAGACAGGTACAGGGTCCGGTCCTGTTCTGCTGAGATTCGGGAACCGGTGAATCCTTCCATGCGCAGGAAGTGGATGATCGGGCTCGAACTGTAGATTCTATCGTACTGATGGCGAAAGCAACGTCTTTTGGGTTTCGATGCCTGCACGCACATACTAAATGCTAACAAGGACACACCGATGCTAGCGCATAATAGTTCGAAGTACCTAACGGATAAAATCGCACAAACGTCAAATCTGCGTGGGGATTTTACTAAGGATTATCGGTATTTTCTAAATCGAATATCTTTTTTCCCCCGCAAGTTACAAAATTGCTCCGATACAACAAAAAAATATATTTTTAAAGACCTTTCTAATGGTATCAATTTAAATTTGCTACGAGGTGGGTACATTTTGTTCCATGTTCTTTAAAAATAAATTACAGGAGACAACCCTACAGAAAAAAAATTGGTGGGCAATGTCGTCAACAATGCTTCAAAATCGTGCATGTGATTTTGCCTACCAACGTATTTTATGATTTTATAAGATTTATTGTGTGTTATTTTAATGTATATTAATCATTTCATATATACTAACGGTGGCAAAAAAAATATTTACCTGCTGTAACTGCAACTATTACTTTTTGGCAAAGTTTTTGTACTAGTTTTTGCCCGCGAAAAAACACTACCAACTTTTACAAGTTCTTACAGGCAACTGAAGTGACATCGGTGATATTACATCACTTAATGTTGTCAGAAAAATAATTAAGTTTCTATCACAGACATAAAAATACTTCAAACTACAGACAAATTAGCTATGTGTCGAGTTTTCCAAAAAATACCCAACTGGGCAAAGTCAACGCTCAAGGGCAAAGTTGCCATGTTTTACGGTATATAAAATATATTATTGTACATTTTTTTTAACCAAATATAGATTGTTCCCATTCATACTTAAATTAGGCTGAACTGAAACCAAGATAGGGCGAATTAGGGAGAAATGAACAGGCTTGGGAAAAATTAAAAACGAAGTTTAGTAGATACGGTAACTATCTGACAATCTTATTTCTTCATTAAGTACCTATCTTGTACTATACCGATGTAAAACAAATTTATAAATACTAGCTTTTTTATTAATTTCATTGCACGTATTACTTGTGGTTTTACAGCGTTGAAATGCAATTTTTTAAGCCTCTTAGTTATGCTTATTCTACTGTTTCATTAGTTGTTTATAATTTCGAAGTGTATTACTAAGTCTGAAACTAATAATTACCTGTGTACATATTGAAATACATATTAAAAGAATAGTACAAAGACAGTCAAGCTTATACACGTAAAGATCGCGAAAATGAGCTGAAAATATAATTAATAAAAAAATATGTAAAAAAATATTAATATAAATAAATAAAACAAGTTTTGAAAAACAAAGGTAGTGCGTGTTATGTGGTCCCGTTTAATGTGATAAAACTAGTTACTAGTATTTTTTGAGCAATCGTAATATTTGTTTAAATAATAATTCGTATTTACTTAACTATTTTTTGGTCGACCTACGGTGTATTATATACCTCATAACTTTTTACTGGGATTTACCGAATTCGATAATTCCTTTTTTATTCGATAGCTGGTGCTTGTCATATTCTCCCATTTTAATTTAATCGAGATATGATGAGTGCTTTTTGAGTAACCTTTGATGTCTGTTGACTTGACTGTTTTTTAATCTACCTATGTTGTATTACCTGTTGATGTGTGTTTTTTGTTTTCGTTTGCAAACACAATTATATTCCGAAACGAATTATCACGACATACAGCACGAAAATTATTATATTGAAGATAGTGACGTCGTATTGCTGAAGTCACACTATTAAGAAACCTTCTCATATATATATATATATATATATATATATATATATATATATATTATATTATATACATATATAAAAGCGAAAGGTCACTCATCACGAAATCTCCGAAACTATAACACCTGCAAACTTGAAATTTGGCAGGTAGATTCCTTATAGAGCGTAGACATCCGCTAAGAACGGATTTTACGAAACTCGACCCATAAGGGGATAAAACGGGGATTAAAAGTTTGTATGAAAGTCCTTTATATATAAAAGAGAAAGGTCACTGACTCAATCATCATGAGAATTCAAAAACCGCTGGATGGTCCATCCATCCAGGATGGGCAAAGATGAAATTTAGCAGGGAGGTAGATTATAGTAGACGTCCGCTAAGATCGGATTTTGCGATATACCACCGCTACGGGGGTTTAATTGGGGTTGATAATTTGTATGAAACATATAGAGCAGCTATAAGTTCGCCTGATAGGTTATTTATACTGCAGCCTGAAAATAAAACTAAAAATGTGGTGTACCTATAGAGAGGTTTTATAAAAATAACTATTAAATTATACTAAGTTGTGCCTTTTAAAAAGTTACTCAGTGTGATAAGCATTTCAAGTGACTGATATAAAAAATAATTTGCGTTAAACATCTTGATAGTAATACATATCTTCATAACCACGCGGACGTAGTCGCGGGCAACAGTTAGTGTATTATAAAACAAAGTCCCCAAAAGTGTATGTGATCGATTCCCTCAAAATCTACTGAACGGATTTTCATGCAATTCAAGAGGAAGGTTTACGGAACGGCTAAGCCGATTTTGATGAGAGTTTCACTGAAAGTTTGCCGGGAAAACTTTATGACACTGATTAGAACGCGGGCACAGCTATTATATACAGGGTTACAGGAAAAGTCGACCTAGATCCGTTAAGGGCGTGTAGTACACACCATTTCTGAATGATTTCACTATGGAACCCCCCATCCTAAACTTAACCGTTTTCGAGATATTCGAGTTTTAATTTTTTTTATGAAAATGCCCAATTTTTCGGCTATTGAATTGAATATTTTGAATTTTTTTGACTCTTATGATTATTTTTTTTGGTTTTTTACATGAAGAATGAGATGCTTAATGACCTCAATGACTAAAATTGCACGTAAGTTAACTAAATAGGTCGTTGTAGACGATCGAAACTTAAGAAAATAAGTACAAATATTAATATTTTATTATAAAAAAAATATTTTTCTTTTCTGGATATCTCAAAAAATTATTATGGCACTTGCTCTGCAGATGTGCTTAAGAACATCTACATTTTATCAGCTATCCAATGAGGTATAACAACCTAGGGTTGTATTTAAACTCATAGAAAAAAATATAGTTCAAAAGGTTCAGGTAGTAGGTCTAACGTAGGTCGGCTATTGTCCTTCAAGTTAATCCGGTGCGTGTGAGCGAGACAACTTAAGATTTATGCAGGTGAGAGTGAGAAAAATAATGTGCAAAAACAAGATCTGAATGGTGATACTTATGAAAATTTCTTAAGAGGTGACTTAGGTGACCTTCTAGATGATCTCCCATTAAAATTACTGCGGGACATGTGGTTTCAACATGATGGCTGCCCTGCTCATTTCAGAAGAAGCGTTAGGGAATGGTTGGACACTAACTATCCTAACAAATGGATTGGACGAGGTGGGCCTTTACCCTGGCCAGCCAGATGTCCCGATCTGACCCCCATGGATTTTTATGTATGGGGGCACATGAAGAGCCTCGTTTACAGTGAGCCCAACCCCATATCGTCAGTGGAAGTTCTCATAAGACGACATAAGAAGGACATTAACCATTGGTGTAGTGAAAAGTGGACTACGTGAAAGAATGAGAAAATGTGTGCGAAATAGAGGTGGACACGTGGAACATGAACTTCAAAAACATTAGGTGAATAAATGTTATTTTGAACTGATTTATTGTTTCATTTAGCTTACTACAATCACCGACGATCTTGTAATGATGATGATGCTGAACTTAAGTCAAATTAATTAAATAAGCGCTATTTATTCTGACTGCCATGTAGCCTTAGAAACTAAGTTTCACCTTTGAGGTTAGTAAATAACCTAGAGTGTTATACTTCGTTGGATAGCTGATAAAATGTAGATGTTCTTAAGCACATCTGCAGAGCAAGTGCCATAATAATTTTTTGAGATATCCAGAAAAGAAAAATATTTTTTTATATTTTGTACTTATTTTCTTAAGTTTCGATCGTCTACAACGACCTATTTAGTTAACTTACGTGCAATTTTAGTCATTGAGGTCATTAAGCATCTCATTCTTCATGTAAAAAACCAAAAAAATAATCATAAGAGTCAAAAAAATTCAAAATATTCAATTCAATAGCCGAAAAATTGGGCATTTTCATAAAAAAAATTAAAACTCGAATATCTCGAAAACGGTTAAGTTTAGGATGGGGGGTTCCATAGTGAAATCATTCAGAAATGGTGTGTACTACACGCCCTTAACGGATCTAGGTCGACTTTTCCTGTAACCCTGTATATATAAAGTACGTGAAATAAAACAAGCATTATGTGAATAGTTTTATTAAATGCAGTTTATCACATTACAAAGAAAATTATAGCTAAATTCTGATCTATAATATTACTAAAACAAATGATAGACAGATCTGTTTTCACTTACGCTATGTTTACACATCTACCAATGTTTTTTCTACGGACAGTTTGTCTTGAAAATAGAATTATTATCGATAGTTTTCTAGTACCTTATAAGACATTAATTAGCCGTTTAACGCTAGTTTGTACATAACGCTTAGTTCTCTCGATAATAAGATTTACGGCAGATTAACTTACTAAAATGTCTTTAATATGAATTTGGAAATAAATCGAACTAAAATTTATAAGTAAGTACTTTGTTCTCATTTAAATTTTTATGTTCTTAATATTTGTATATATAATTTCAATTTTTAAAATTACAAACGCCTATTTTTACGATATTTAACTTTGATAGAAAGTTTAAGTACTTGCGGACTATTTAAAAAAATATGTCACATTTATTTTATACGTTTAGGTACATAGATATATTCTCCTAAAAACTATATTTATTTAATTATTCTATGTCATTTTACGAATATTTATGGAGATATTCTTATTTATTTACTATTGCCAAATTGCTTTAAATATGAACCTATATTTACAAAATGCTTATCTATTATCGGTGGCAATTTCGTGGTCAGTGCAAGTAGGTACAGAATATTTGTACGGGACCTAGAAATATAGGCTAATAATTGTAAGTGTGACCTGATAAGATTTTTATTTTAAAAGAGAAGACTGAAAAATATAAAGAACAGTTAAATAATAAATAGTACAGTAAATCTTATGTTATAAAAATACTTTTAATATGGCTAAAATTTATAACCAGGTGTTAATTTTACTTTGTGCATTCAAGGGTTCAAAACGTATAAGAAGACTATAAATAAAATAGTCTCATCTACCCCCGTATATAACTGTTACGCTTCAAAACATAGTGTAAAATATTTCAGTATAACTAATTTAAATATTAATCGGAATGTAAATATTGGAAAATCAACAAAATGTAATCACCAATAGTAATTCTACTTGATGTCATATGAAAAATTGGAGAAGTAACATTTTGTATAGACTATTAAACATAATTGTGTTTGCTCGCAAACGAAAAAAAAACCGACTTCAATTTCATCGACGAGTAATATAACGTAGATCGATGAAAAAATAGTCAAGTAACTACGCGATATCAAAGATTACTCAAAAAGTAGTAATCCGATCTCGATAAAATTTATATGTGACCCCATAATAAACATCAGCTTTCGATTAAATTAAAAATTATCAAAATCGGTACACCCAGTAAAAAGTTATTGCAGATTTTCGAGTTTCCCTCGATTTCTCTGGGATCCCATCATCAGATCCTGGTTTCCTTATCATGGTACTAAACTAGAGATATCCCCTTTCCAACAAAAAAAGAATTATCAAAATCGGTACATCCAGTACCAGTAGAAAGTTATGCGGTATAATACAACGTAGGTCGACGAAAAAAGCGTCAAGTAAAAACGCATTATTAGATATAACTCGAAAAGTAGTTGTTAGATCACAAATAAATTTAAATGGGACCAATTGACACACACCATCTTTCGATTAAAAAAAAAATTGTCGAAATTGGTCCACCCGGTCAAAAGTTCTGATGTAACATACATATAAAAAAAATACAGTCGAAGAGAACCTCCTCCTTTTTTGGAAGTCGTTTAAAAATGGAACGAAAATATAAAATTATTAAAATGTGAAATATGAATAAAATTTAGATTAAATTTCATCATAACGGATAAAAGGTAAGTATTCAGAGATGTCTGTGGTTAATAGGTATAACACCGACAGCGACCACCTGCTATTACGGGACACTCTGAATATATGCCTCCGGAAAGGCCCGCTTGATGAAATCTACTCTCTGACCTACACGTGCCCCCAATGCTATGTGGCTCCGAGCAGTTCCAACTGGAACTTCAAAACCAATTCCATTCGCTGGAATCTACTCGCGACGTGGACGAGATGACAGACAACGTGGTGAAGACAGTGTGTACACTAGGTCGCAGACATTTTCCGCCAACGAAGTCAACGAAGCAGTCAAAACTATCTCCCGAAGCCTTGGTTCCGATGCGGCAGATGCGCGACTTGCCCGCTGCTTCGCCAGAACAAAGGGCTCTTTCCAAGAGGATACGGAAACTTGTACGCCGAGGCCTCCGCTGCTCAAATATATACAACACAAAAGAGATTGCTACTCTGATTGAGCTGAATAGGGGGTCCAAAGTTTTCCAACACCATTGGGAAGAAAGAAGCCTTCTTGTGAAGCTTAAAACAGCGGATGCCAAAAACGTTTGCCCTCAGATCCGAGAAGAGGTCGAGAAATTTTATAGACAGCTGTACTCGTCGAGCGCACGCAAGCCTGAGACTTGGGACACCGAAGATCCACATGCACCACTGTTGCGCCATTATTTGGAGGACATCCCGGACATCGAAGGAGATGAGATTAGTGCGGCGCTCGGGCAGCTTAAAAACGGGAGGGCCTCGGGGGATGACGGAGTTAAAAGCTAAAAGCCTTGGCGAGACTCTTTAACGCCGTCATCCACCGGGATACCACCATACCACCGTGGTCCAGGAGTGTGGTGGTGCTGTTCTATAAGAGAGGCGACAAGTCTCTGTTAAAGAATCACAGACCGATCTTACTTCTGAGCCACGTCTGTAAGCTGTTTTCGAGGGTCGTTACGAATCGTCTTACCAGCAGACTCGACGAATTCCAACCACCGGAGCAGGCTGGGTTTCGAATTGGCTACAGTATCGTGGACCACATTCATGCTGTTCGGCACATTATACGAAAGACAGAAGAATACACATTTGTGGACTACGAGAAAGCCATCGACTCTGTCGTAACCCGGACTGTCCTGGACTCTCTGCGGAGTTGTCATATCGACTGTCGATATATCGAGGTACGTAGATATATCTACGATGCGGCGACGATGACCGTTCATATCCAAGACCAGAGAACAGGACCCATTTTTCTCCGGCGTGGGGTAAGACAGGGAGATGTAATATCACCGAAACTGTTTACCACTGCGCTGGAGGATGTTTTTAAGACCTTAGATTGTGGGGAACGAGGCATCAACGTCAACGGCGGATACATCTCTCACCTTCGTTTCGATGACGATATCGTCATCTTTGCAGAGACGTTGAATGAGCTGGGCCAAATGCTGGCCAGCCTAAACGAGTCCTCCCGACGAAAGTTATGTTTAACAACCAAGTCATACCGAGACCGGTATCGGTCAATGGTACCTTTCTCGAAATTTTTGCAGGATTATGTTTACCTATGCCATACCATCCAACTAGACCGCAACAACTTCGAGAAGGAGTCCGATAGGAGGATCCGGTTGGGCTGGGCGGCGTTTGGCGGACTTCGCCGAGTCTTCAGTTCGAAGATTCCGAGATGCTTGCGTTTTCGAGCAATGCGCCCTGCCTGTGTTAACATATGGCGCCGAGACGTTGACACTGACGAAGAGACTGGTCCACAAGTTTAAAGTCGCTCAACATGCAATGTAACGGGCTATGCTTGGGGTTTCTCTCAAAGATGGAATTAGAAATGAGGCTATCTACGAGATAACGAAAGTAACCGACATAACCCACAGAATTAGCAAGTTGAAGTGGCAGTGGGCTGGTCATCTGTGTCGCAGGACCGATGGCGGTTGGACTGCTCCAACGACGGAGGACGTGTCCTGGAGTGGAGACCCCGTCTTGGCAAACGCAGTGTGGGACGTCCTCCGGCCGGTTGGACCGAAGATCTCAGTAAGATTGCCGGCGTAGGCTGGATGAGGATTGCGGAAAACCGAGTTATCTGGCGCGAACTTGAGGAGGCCTATGTCCAACAGTGGGCTGCAATAGGCTGAAGTGAGTGAGTGAGTCAGTGAATAAAATTTATAGGACATTGTAAGTAGTGTTAGAAAAACTTCGTTGCACACACGATGATATTTGACTGGTCATTTTGAACAATCAATTTTTTTCGTTTATCTTGAGAACCTAGAAATTGCCTCATCAATTAGAAGTATGGATTCTTCTGAAATGTATGATCTTATTTGCAACATTTAATTTTCTAGTCGATCGGGGCTGTAGGCCATACAAGTTGACCTACGTGTCTGAGCTAATTCTATGATAATCGTTATATCCATATAATTGTGATAATTATGACGATGTCTGTCGGGTCAAATGACGTTACAGGATATTTAGAGGGGAGTATTTCCGTGTTAGATAGAATACACGAAAACTCTCAAATTCTGAATCATTGCTGTATTTAATTTATTATATACCTAAATAATAACCACGTTTTGGTTATTGTAAAGTTTCATCACAAAAATCATGAAATTTCTTCATTATGTCATAATTTTTTGTGAAAACAATAAATAATATTTTTAGCCGTCAAAATACAATTCATATTATTTACGAAATAAACAAATAAGTACGATATTAAATATGTTCTATATACAGAAAACCGATAAATATAACTTAGTACCAAACATAAAATAATTTAAACAATAAGATTAAAACCTTATTAATCAAAATATTATTCTAAAAAGGAAACATTTACAAAATTCATATAGAAGAGGACATTAAATTGTTATAATATAGCATTTTAGTGATAAAAATTTACTGAAATACATATATTTAAAATAAAACTAACATTTTATACAATGAATAAATAACACAACTATACTAAGTACCCTTTAAAAATTACAAAATATTTACATTACAACAAGTCATATTATAATAGTCATTTATTGATTCTTAACCGAACAAAATGTTATCAGCAAATAATTTGTTATAATTATTTTTTACCACATAACGCAAAATATAGTCACAGAACTATTAAAGAAAATAAACAGATTATTCTCTACACAATTCATAGAAATAAAGTTCTTTTTTATTCATAGTTATAAGAATAATTGAAAAATAAATGATTGAGGTATATAATAACAGTCAATCCGGACAAACGACATAAAAATAATACAAAATAAGTATAAAAATAATACTTGATCCTTACTGTTAATATGGTAGTTAGTAGGAAAAATTCAAGTGAGTTTTCCTGTTTGTTCAAAGTTCACGTTTGTACGGTAAAACATAAAATTACGTAACATACATGCGTACACCTTATAAGTGGACTTTTGCATTAAACACATTTCATAAAAGATTCGTCGGATTTGACATTTATACAACATACAAATCTTTTAGAGCGTAAATTGCTAAAATAAAACTGTTTTTCGAATATACATATATATTATTGACTTCAACGCATTAGCATACTCTAAATTAATAATTTATATATATATATATATATACTCTTAATTATACAGGCAAATATTATACTGATAACATCAAATAGAAAAGTAATTAAGTCTTTTAACAAATAAGAACAAAATAATTGCTCTATTGTCAAAAAAACGAAGTTTCTAGAAAAAATACAGTACAAAATTTATACTACAATAATATACCAATCACGCGCCCGCACGCACTCACATTCCGTATATATCTACATATATGAGAATCCTGACATTTCATTTAATTACTTAAAAGGAAGCCTCATTATTTGTACTTAAGAATAAATCGACGCCCCCGGGGAATAAAGTCGTAAAGTGTTATTACCACTGTTTTAATGTTTTTACATTTCGTCATCTATAGGTCGTAATACATCTTCTGATTTTTTTAAAGATTCTAAAAATCCATGAAGTTATAACAATTTATATTTTTATTTTCCGGAAATCATATCACAATTATAACCCATAATAATATCGTAAGTCATATAATATGGAACGAACATCTGTCTCAATAAGCTGGTAAGCCGTTATACCTAACGTAAAAAAAAATGGATAACTAACACACGATACCGCACTGTTCGGTAAGCGTTGATCGGTAAAAGTACATTAGTTCTTTATCATTGGCTAAATTTTCGATTTCGAGAACGTAAACATGATTTACAAATTTTATTACGAATTCGAAATGATTCGTGTGATACTATTTTTTTTTTTTTTGTATCGCAATGCATGCGCAAATGGTTTTCATTACATTACAACTTCACGGAAATAAAATAGTTATGAGCTGTTACTTAGTATACCTACACTTAATATAAAAATCAGTATTACACATTTTTGCCAGTGACTTTAAAAGTACACGTGATATTTAATTTATTTTTATGGCTATATGTTACGTAAAAATCGCTAAAAATGATGATGTATTATACAATATTATAGCCCGTTTAGGACACGTGATATAACAGAAAAACTGTTTATTGCTCGTCCTGTAAAATTTACTTTTCTCTATTAGGTACCACTTTATTCCCCGTGGGCGTCGAAATTACAAATTTAACATTTTTATGGTCCTAAATTGAAGAAAAATAAACATTTTTTGGTGATATTTAAGATAAAGTGTAAATTAATGACTACTAGTGGTTGCCCAGTGTTCGAAAATCGATAACAATTAATTTAAATTACGTTTGAAAGCTTCTGTTGTTAGACTATACTTCTATAATAATAAACAAAAGAATATATATGCGTGTGTGTGCATGCGTGTCAAATACATGGTAGTGTATGTAATGTTTTTTTTAATTATTGATTTAATGTATTTTTTATACATAATTTTAAAAATATATTAGCATTCTGCACTCTTTCTCTATATAAACTCTTAAGTGTGCGAAATTTCAGACTCCTCCGTCCACGCATTTTTCGTAAAAAGATGTACTAAGATTTTCTTTCACGTATTAATATATAGATAATACCGACGTATTTTAACAAGGTACCTGACAGAAAATATAATACTATTTTGCGCCTAACAAAGGTACATCAAGCCTCTTCGCTGTTTAAGCTGAGACAGTTGTTACAGATAGCTAATACAACGCATCACAAGCTTATTAAATCTTAATATTTCTAACAATAAAATAACGATCACTGTTTACATAAACCTAATAAGTATAATATTAAAGATTAAACTCGAATAACAATAACAGACATATATAAAATAATAAAAGAGGTTTCAAATTGAAATGTAAGAAAATAATTAATTTCAGCACTTACATTAGTATCCTTTGTTATATTTATTCAACATACAAAGCTTAATAAATAATAAAGATTTAATTGTAGGGGGCATTTCAACGTCTTACGATGTCGCCCCGTAATTCTATACACATACTTATTTCTTAAATTACTATGACATTAACATTATATTAATTAATACAATGAAGAATGAATAAATAAACAACATTACCCAAAGTTAGGGAATACAATCCGCAATCCGATTTGCAAGATTTTATTTTTTCTAGCCTGAATTCGCATAACAATATGTAAGACACGAACAGTGTCGGAATTTGTAGTATAATTATACTATTTGTACCATTATTTCATTACTTGTAGTATGTAGTATCGTAAAGCAAGGATACTACGCGAAAATACTACAATTGTACCTTGAGGTCGATTGACTTTATTTATTGGTCGAATAGTTTTGTTTTTATTGTTTACCCTTCAATAGAAGTTATTTATCAGGCAATAACGAATCAGTTGTCAAGAAGCTCCGGGGATTCCCTATGTAATGTTTTACAATGTAATTTGTATACTGTACGTAGTATACGAATTCCTTGTGTTTTAGCGTGCAACAAATTACGATCAAATGTAAAAGATGAAACCTTAAATACTTTATGTATACTACGAAAACAACTTCAAAAGGAAGTGCCTGAATCTCATTAATATTTATTACATACTTTTTTTTCAACTCAACGTTAATCTCAACTGTATGTACTTAGGAAGTCTAAATTAAGTTTAAAATAATGCTAACTTGTCCACAGCAAATTAAGTATAATAAAATTAATTCTTTATTTATTTTAATACACATTTCAATTTAAAGCTTCTAGCAAATTTTAAAAATAGTTTACTTATAATACTGTATACTAAATTATAGTTAATAAATACATCTACAATATATATATACAAACATAATGTTTTGAGAGAGTGCTTATCGTTCTCGGCGAGCTCGTTTTGCTCGCGCCGTTGGTGTTGAAGGATTGTGATCTTCATCGTCCCGTCTCTTAACTGGGATGTGAGGCCTCTGCAGTTGACTTTGAGCCGTTAATTGCAATTGCAAAGCGTGAGTATTTAATCTTTCGGCTAACAATAATGGCTTTAGAGCTGCCATTTTGTGGCTGTACAACGTGACACGAGGTCGACTATTAACCGCTGCGGTCAACTGTTCTCTCACAGACATTGGCGGGATATCAGCATTGTTGTTCCAGATATCCTTCTGTTTGTCGTTTTCTGAGGATTCGTTCTCCACAGTGTTTTCCGATGCACCAATGAGCTCACCGTTGTCAGGACTGCATACAATATTAACTTGCGCTCGGACTTCTGAGTCGAATTTAGAAATCGTACTCACAAGTGGTTTTGCCCAGCCTATATGTAGAATGGGAGTCTGACTACCTTCTTCCCATTTACAAATGCCGTCGTAAAACCTGAAACCGGCAATAGTACTTTATTTAAAGAAATAATTAAATAATAAAAGAAAAACATTTACAAATTAAAATTTATAGGTAGAATAGCTGGCCCGTGACCACTTTGCTAGGCGTCAATTTTTTCGGTCCGAGGCGGTGCAATAACCCACATTAATGTCAATCTTCCCGTTTCCTTTAACTATACATCCAAAAATAATTATTTTCGAGGCAAAGTCTATATTCCTACACTGGTCTTGACGTTAAAGGCCTTAACTTATTAATAAGGTCTTGAGAATTGATAAGTATTTGACGCAAACAAACAGTTTTAACACTCAACATGGACAAATAATTCGTAATTTTGAGCTTATAGTGTCCTTTAAACGACACCCAATTTATTGACTAATAGTTATTACATAATATTTTAAACAAACCTTAAAAGAGATGCAAAACATTCTGGGTCTTTTAGAATGGATCTGGCAGAATGTCCTGAACTCTCTGCTTTCATTAATTGCGGTATTAGCTCATTGGCGATCTCAGAAAACTCTTTATAGATTTCCTCATCATCTCTTGAGTAGTTGTAGCTAAGACAAAATATATTATAATAATAGATTTATTTAAAAGTTTAATTTGTTTGTGTTAATAAATTAAAAAACATTAAAAGCAATGACTAGACATGAACTATTTTTAGATTACTACTATATATTTTTCTTACTGTCTAATGACGTCACCAGCACTGGCCCATGCATGAAATGCTTCTTTATACATTTTGTGCCTATGGTAATAGCCGCCTTGAAAAGTATATGGATATACATGGCGATCTTCATAATAAGTTCTAGAGGAACGAATCGACTGAGCATATAAGGACGCTGAATCTGGCCTCGCAATACTACAGGATTTAACAATACCAATTTCATCTTTTAAAATGGGAATTTCTGGTTCGGCTTCTTTTGTAATGAACTTTCTCATATATTCATCTAGATCACCCAAATTTCCCAAAGCCATGGGATATGCGTCTAAATGACCTGAAATTGCAAAATTTTCATTACTTTAGCAACAGCTCCATTTACGCCGTCGAAGAATATTGAAAAAATGTGTTTATTTTGCAAAGGACTTTTCGTGGCATTTACGCTCTAGGAGCTCAAATCTCCCTTCAGATTCCTCTACGGGAATTTCCGTTCAAGTCTACCTTCGAGATATTTTAATAAAATGATATTGTATCACTGTATATTTTAACAATATTAATAAAAATATCCGCCAACCCGCACTGGAGCAGCTTGGTAGATTAAGCTCCGACCCTTCTCCTACACGTAGAAAGCCTATACTATGAAGATACAGTGGATACAGTGAATGTTACAGGTTGATTCGTGAACAAAAATATCAATTATTTAGACATAAAAAGTAACTAAAGCTGTGTAAACACGAAGATCAATTATAAAATTGTAACCCCAAGTATCGATTGAAGAATACATAAATAAGATTAATGAATTTTCGAAGTGATTGCGCAAAGTAAATATTTGCTTTCTAGGTGAGTGGTATTTCCATTTTTAGGAAAATTCCACAAACGATGTTCAGTTGCCAGAAAATAAATTTAAATTTAATATTAAAAGAATTTGTTAGCTAAAGCATTATTTACGAATGACATAGATCTGTATTTAGTGGTGCTCAATTTTATACAAGACAAGACATAACAAAATTCATAATAATTCACAGCTTTTTTTCGGGTCGTTCATTGATCACGCTGTGATGATTTTGATGTTTTTTTAACCGACTTCAAAAAAGGTAGGTAGTACCAGTGGCGTGCATAAAGTTTTTAGACAGGGTAGACAGTCAAAAAAAATATGAACAGCCACACTGCACCTACTTTCTCGCAATTTTTTCCTAATTTATTTCAATTTTGTTGGGAATAAAGGCTTTTAGATAATTTCAAGAACAGACAAGTAAATTATTGGACACATAAAGTGCATTTATACTTATGACTAGCTGTGCCCGCGGCTTCGCCCGCGTTGAAATTAGTGTGTCACAAAGTTTTCCCGGCAAACTTCCAGTGAATCTCTTATCAAAATCGGCTTAGCCGTTCCGTAAACCTTCCTCTTGCCAATGGTGGAACCCTCTCTCCAATGGTGAAACTACATGAAAATCCGTTCAGTAGATTTTGAGTGAATCGATCACATACACTTTTGGGGACTTTGTTTTATAATACACTAACTGTTGCCCGCGACTACGTTCGCGTGGTTATGAAGATATGCATTACTATTAAGATGTTTAACGCAAACTATTTTTTTATTTCAGTCAATTGAAATGCTTATCACACTGAGTAACTTTTGAAAAGGCACAGATTAGTATAATTTAATAGTTATTTTTATAAAACCTCTCTATACACCACATTTTTAGCTTTATTTTCAGGCTGCAGTATAAATAACCTATCAGGCGAACTTATAGCTGCTGTTTATGTTTCGTACAAATTATAATCCCCAATTAAACCATCTTAGCGGTGGAATATCGCAAAATCCGTTCTTAGCGGACTTCTACTTACTATAATCTACCTGGTAGGTTGGTAGGTACCAAATTTCATCTTTGTCCATCCTGGATGGATTAAAAACCACGTGATGGTCCAGCGGTTTTTGAGTTCTCGTGATGAGTGAGTCAGTGACCTTTCTCTTTTATATATATAGATTACGATGTATTTTTTGGACACTTCCTCACCATCTATAGAGCATACATTTTAAATTTCAAATCTCTTACCTTAATAACATAGTACTTTCGTACAAACTCCCAATCCCCGTTTTATCCCCTTAAGGGTCGATTTTCGTAAAATCCGTTCTCAACGGATGTTTACGCCCTATAAGGAACCTACTTGCCAAATTTCAAGTTTGTAGCTGTTATAGTTTCGGAGATTTTGTGATGAGTGAGTCAACCTACCATCCCCCGTTTTAACCCCAAAAGGGAGTTGATTTCTAAATATACATTATTTGAACACCTCCTCGTCATTTATAGAGCATACATTTTAAATATCAAGCATCTTACTTCAAAATCATAGAACTTTCATACAAACTTCCAACCCCCGTTTTACCCCTTTAGGGGTCGAGTTTCGTAAAATCCGTTCTTAGCGAATGTCTACGCTCTATAAGAAAACTACCTGCCAAATTTCAAGTTTCTATGTGTTATAGTTTCGGAGATTTCGTGATGAGTGGGTCAACTTAACATCCCCCGTTTTAACCTAAAAAGGGGGTTGATTTCTAAATATACATTATTTGAACAGTTTCTCATCATTTATAGAGCATACATTTTAAATATCAAGCATCTTACTCCAAAAACATAGAACTTTCATACAAACTTCCAACCCCCGTTTTACCCCCTTATGGGTCGAGTTTCGTAAAATCCGTTCTTAGCGGATGCCTACGCTCTATAAGGAACCTATCTGCCAAATTTCAAGTTTGTAGCTGTTATAGTTTCGGAGATTTCGTAATGAGGGAGTCAACCTACCATTCCCCGTTTTAACCCCAAAAGGGAGTTGATTTCTAAAGATACGTTATTTGAACACCTCCTCACTATCTTTAGAGCACACATTTTAAATTTCAAGTCTCTGATTTCAAAAACATAGGACTTTCATATAAACTTCCAACCCCCCTTTTACCCCTTTAGGGATCGATTTCCGTAAAATCCGTTCTTAACGAATGTTTACGCTCTATAAGGAACCTATCTGCCAAATTTCAAGTTTCTAGGTGTTATAGTTTCGGAGATTTCGTGATGAGTGAGTCAACCTACCATCCCCCGTTTTAACCCCAAAAGGGAGTTGATTTCTAAATATACATTATTTGAACACCTCCTCGTCATTTATAGAGCATACATTTTAAATATCAAGCATCTTACTTCAAAAACATAGAACTTTCATACAAACTTCCAACCCCCGTTTTACCCCTTTAGGGGTCGAGTTTCGTAAAATCCGTTCTTAGCGAATGTCTACGCTCTATAAGAAAACTACCTGCCAAATTTCAAGTTTCTATGTGTTATAGTTTCGGAGATTTCGTGATGAGTGGGTCAACTTAACATCCCCCGTTTTAACCTAAAAAGGGGGTTGATTTCTAAATATACATTATTTGAACAGTTTCTCATCATTTATAGAGCATACATTTTAAATATCAAGCATCTTACTCCAAAAACATAGAACTTTCATACAAACTTCCAACCCCCATTTTACCCCCTTAGGGGTTGAGTTTCGTAAAATCCGTTCTTAGCGGATGTCTACGTCGTATAAGCAGCCTACCTGCCAAATTTCAAGTTTGTAGGTGTTATAGTTTCGGAGATTTCGTGATGAATGACCTTTCGCGTTTATATATATTATAGAAGATAGATATAGATAAATATAGATAGATAATGCAGGCATACAAATACACATACCTACAGCAACCAACTGATATTTATCAAACAAATCAGTTACTGGATAGACTGTGACCTCATAAGGCCGGCACTCTGATAATTTCGTTTGTGTCAAACATAGAAAATCATTGGGAAATCATTGATAACACTATTAATTAGTTACGATTGTATGCTTAATGAAAGTACTTGTTTATTTATTAATAAATGAAAAATTATAACGTCATTGTTATTTATATGTTAAATCGATACACCTGAATATTTTTAATTTATCAGTAAAATCGAACGTGTTGAATTTGGATGAACTATTTACTTTCATCAAACATACATCTCCGTTACATATTTCACAAGTAAACTTACTCATCACTAACGTATTAATATTTTCACTAATAACAAGAACTCAAAAACGAAAAATTCAAAGCGAATTATTACTATTACGAAATTAATCTGTGGAATGTTGCGATTACGCGACCGTGTCAAAAATTATAATTATTAGTACAAACGGTATCGAATCCAAGACAATTTAATTTGACAGGTTATTCTTAGGCAGTGCCTAATTTCGTTGTTAAACCGACCAATTTTAAAAACACAATACTTTGTTCGTATTCTATATGCGAGAGAACGAAAGTGACCGACATAACCCATAGAATTGGCAAGTTGAAGTGGCAGTGGGCTAGTCATCTGTATCGCAGGACCGATGGCCGTTGGAGTAGACACCCGTCTAGACCCGTCCTAGAGTGGAGACCGCGTGTTGGCAAACGCAGTGTGGGCCGTCCTCCGGCCCGTTGGACCGACGATCTACGTAAGATTGCTAGTGTAGGCTGGATGAGGATTGCGGAAGACCGGGATGTCTGGCGCGTACTTGGGGAGGCCTATGTCCAGCAGTCCACTGTATATGGCATTTGTGGATTATAACAAGGCATTTGACTCCGTAGAACACCATTGCATATGGGAAGCTCTAAAAACTCAAGGAGTTGATAATAAATATATAAGGCTTATAAAAAACGTATACTCAAACAGTATAGAAAGAATAAAGCTAGAAACAGAAGGGAAGATGTTCCCTATACGCAGAGGCGTGAGACAGGGAGACCCACTCTCACCAAAGCTTTTCTCGTCTGTATTAGAGGAGGTCTTCAGAAAGCTAGAATGGGACCTTTTTGGAATTAACATCAGTGGAACGTACTTGAACCACCTAAGATTCGCTGATGACATAGTACTCATATGTGATAACCCAGAAAATCTGCAGACCATGCTCCGAGATCTGGCCCAAGAGAGTAAAAAGGTGGGACTAACAATGAATAAAACAAAGACCAAAATAATATCAAATAGATCCCGAATAAACATCAAAATAGAGGAGGAAGAAATAGAATATGTAAATTCCTATATTTACTTGGGCCAAATTATTGCATTTAACGACCAAATGGACTCTGAGATAGAAAGACGGATTGCCAACTCATGGAAGGGATTCTGGACCTTGAAAGAAGTGTTGAAAGGCAAACAGTATTATAACATGGCCATAAAAAGAAAAATATACAACATCTGTATACTACCAATACTCACATACGGGTGCCAAACATGGGCAACAACACAAAAACAAGGCCAAAAACTCGTTACTTGTCAGAGGGCTATGGAACGAAGCATAATGGGTTACACTAAACGAGATCACAAAGGGGCGGAGGATATAAGAAAAACAACAAAGGTGGAAGATGTCATATTAAAAAACCCTAAAATGGAGGTGGGTAGGCCACATGCTCAGAGACACTGGAGATAAATGGACGAGGGATGTGTCCCTGTGGACCCCTCGATTTCACACCAGAAGAAAGAGAGGAAGACAAAGGAAGCGATGGTCAGACGAGATCAGAAGGGTTGCAGGCCCATTATGGCAGAGGGCTGCATTGTCCCGAGAGAAGTGGAAGGAGTTGGAGGAGGCCTTTGTGTCCCAAAGACACGCAGATATACGTTAGCATGTACCCTTTTTGTAATATTGTCGATCAACATGAATTGTAAGAAACATAGTTAACTATATCCGCAATAAAGGTTTAATAATAATAATAAATAATAATGTCCAGCAGTGGACTGCGATAGGTTGAAATGTGTGTGTGTGTGTATGTGGTATACTTTAATATTATATGGGATAGCGTTAAATATGTTCAGGGTGAAATTGATATTCAGAAATATTCATAATATAAAATAAAACCTTTACAATGAATACTACCATAAAAGATTGACATTTGCAATATTTTGTAAGCATTTTTTTGTGCGCAACATGAAAAAATAAAAACAATAACAAAAAACAAATCGCTTTACTTTTTATTTTTATTTTTTTTTTTTACACATTTTATTTGACAAATTATAATTCGTAAAAATTTAAAATATAGGTAAAGAATATCGCTCATACTATTTATTCACTGATACTCATTCATCTCTAAAAATATTATGACCACATCCTTATTTGCCTTTTAAAAAAATATATTGAAATGTCATATTCAAATATATTAGTTATCTGTAATCTCGGAATTCGTATTTTAGTAGTTTTTATGTGTTTAAAATGTTAAATTGATATTTGTTTTTAGTGAAATAAATAGTAAATGGAGTTTAACAAATATCTGTAAGCTGATGTGTTGTGAAAGTGAGTGATAAAAGTGGAAAAAACGTGAATTACGATTGACAGGGGTTTGTTTACCAAATAATTCTTTCAAAAAAACGGAATATATATATATATATATATATATATATATATCGTTTAAGTAGTAAATATATGACTGACTTTTTACCTTTCTCATAAAGTAGCCAAAGTAGTCTGTGTTGCAAAAGGGCTACTTCATGGACATCAATTGTAGGTGTTAAGGTTGGGTTTATTGAGGAAACTAATGCAGCCAGCTCCATTATTCTCGTGCATATTACTGGCTTCCCGGCTACATATAACCATGATCGCGCAAGTACTCCATCTCCAACAGATCTACCTCTCTTGTCCTCGTTACCTTTGCCATGCCAAGTTACCTGATGAAAATAAATCTCACTTAAAAAATTAATATTTAATTTTATAATTGTAAGATAATGAAAACGATTTATTTTGACAAATAAACCAAACTTCTATCCAATATAATATTTGTTATGTTCACAAAGTTGTTCTTAAATGTTTTCTTAATCAGTAATAGCTTACTTCAGCAGTGTGAACTCCATCTTTTCCGAATACTACCCAGGCATGATCTTCTGATAATGCAAGATGCACATCATTTTTGCCCAATACTTGACAGCCTGCCGTGACAGCAAAAGCAACTCCAAAGCAGTCTAACTTATTGCCTGTTAAAAAACTATAAATTGATTGGAGATGTGCTCTGTCCTTATAATAACTTCGTGTTAACGAATTCCAAACAACATCGGCGACTCTTTTTACGAGATCGCGAGTAGCTAAATCTCCACTAAGTAACTTTGTATCAACGCCACTACGCATTAATGATACAAATCGTTCGTAAAGTGTTTTAACTTCATCCCATTCAACAGTAGGAAATTTCATCTTCACAAACTTATTTAATGCTAAATTAGCATCTTTATCACTATTTTTAACGTTAGTTAAGTTATTTTCGATGGCCCCAATGATGATTGAAAACAACGCCAAATCTGGTTCTTTATTACTACGCAATTGCTCTTCGAATAGATCACAAACTTTTTGGATACTGTCTATAGGAAATAAATGTTTGTATTCTGATAAAATAGACATGATTTTTACTCTCAATAATATTAATTCAAGAAATAAACAAAAACATCAGCATATGCCGGTAAATGTTGACATTAATCACAGAGCCCAGCATAGGAGCCCGGTGTCCACAGTAGTGTTGCCAACGAGTATTATTATTATTATTATTATTATACGAAAATAAAGATATGTTCTCAAGTACTTTTACAGTTCCGTTACAAGTTCCAGTGTGTAATCCAAGCAACTTTTACGTAAATTATTTTCCACTTCAGGCTGAACGTGCTATTCCTGTAATTTTGTTTCAAAGGCATATCCCATCTATGGTTTTGGTTCCAAATAGTTTTCTTTATTTTGTCTAAAAATATCGACTCTCACAGTTGGATTCAAAATACGACGTAGTGTAAATTGAATCAATGCACACAAATATTTGTAAAGTTTTGTAGGATCAACATTGTTGCTTTCAAACAGCTTGTTCACGGCTTGAACTTGTTGTATAGTGTTTGTGCCATATAGCAAATGTGTGTAAAAAGCGATATAACCCTACTGTTTTAGCCTTGATAACCCTGTTTTCTGTTTCATTCCCAATTTTTATTTATTTATTTATTTTATTTAACAATTTATGTACACTAGGAAAGCAAAAGGAAATAGCTCTTATAAACAATGCTGGTACAAAGGCACTACTTATCCCATGATGGAATCTCTTCCAGTAGTCCTGCTACAGGAAACTTATAAAACAGTCGCAAAATTAGCGTGTACAATCTAAACATATAGATAATAAAAATATAATATAAATACATAATAATTTATACACAAATAATACGATACTTATACATACACGCATACACATATACGATACATAATATAATACATACGATAATAAATTCCAATACGCATAAGGACACTTAATTAAATTGATTTTAGACTAGGATTGATTAAGGTAGAATTTTCTCACTCTTTTCTTAAATAGCGATAGTGTTTTGCAATCGCGAATTTCATATGGTAGGGAATTCCAAAGTCTAACGGAATGTACAGTAAAGGAGTAAGAATAAAAATCGGTACGGTGGGTCTGAAGAAGAGAACGTTTAAGTGATCTGCACGGAGAATCATCGTCGTGAGAGAAAGAAAAGCGGTCCCGTAGATACGAAGGAGAACGAGGATTAAAAAGAGTCTTAAAAAGGAAACAAAGTATTCTAAAATTTTTACGATGGCGGATAGGTAGCCATTGAAGCTGTTTACGAAAGTGACTTACATGATCATATTTTTTTAAGCCGAAAATGAAACGCAAGCATAAATTTTGTAGTCGCTCAAGTCTGTTAAGCAATTCTTCGGTGGTATCTAAGCAAGTGACATCGGCGTAATCAATGATCGGATGTATGAGAGTTTGCACAAGAGAAACTTTAGTCTTGAAGGGTAAAAAATTTTGTAGTGCTTTTAGAGAATGGAGCGAAAAGTATACCTTACGACTGATCTCATTGATATAAGCATCCCAGTTAAGATTGGAGTCAAAAACAACACCTAAGTTCTTAGCCGAGTCGGAAAAAGTAATAGGAACGCCGTCGACGGTAATAGGGGGTAGTTCAGCTATATCAAGTCGAGAGCGAATGCGTTTACTACCTACGATTAATGCTTTAGTCTTTCCCGGGTTAACAGTAAGACCGAAACTATCAGCCCATTCAGTAATACGCCTTAGATCATCATTGATGGAGATAATAGCAGACGCGACATCATGTAACTTACAATGGCGATAAATTTGTAGATCATCAGCATATAAGTGGTATTTGGAAGATATGACCTTAGTGATCGAGTCAATAAAAACTGAAAAAAGAAGAGGGCAAAGTACGCCACCTTGGGGAACTCCCACAGTAAGGTTACACCAGTTGGAATACGATGTATTTACTTGAACACGCTGTGAACGATTCCGAAGATAAGATTCAAACCACGCTAACGCGGATAAAGAAGTATTGATAGATTTTAGTACGCCAAGAAGGATATCGAAGTCGATAGAATTGAAAGCATTACTAAAATCAATAAGTATAAGGATTGTAAGCGATTTATTCTCCATGGCTAAGCGAATATCATCAGTTACGTCGATAAGAGCCGAATTTGTGCTATGGCCTGGACGAAAGCCAGATTGATGTGAATTGAGAAGACTTTTACTGTTTTTCAATTAGCGTTCAGCGTTATCACTATGTAATATGTTTTGATGACCACTAAATAATAATACACAATGGTAGCAGGATGGCAGGATCTACTCTTATCGGGATTTGAAGGAATTCCCCGAGACCCAACCAGTCTTATATGATTGACATTCATATTTAATACACGGGGAAATCATGTACAAAACTTGTACAAAATTAACCATGTACAACATTCTCCAAAACATATTTTCGGGATATTCTAAAACATTTCAAGCATTCACAAATGTTAGACCTTTGTGTGAATTGTGCTAATTGCTGAAGAAATTTTGTGCTTACAGCGCCACCGTGGAAAGATTATTTTGTGCTATAAATATTATGAAAACGCATCAAAATATTGACTTTACACATTAAATCTTCAAATGAGTAGCAATCGGTTAAATCCGAAGTAACTGATTGCTACTCATTTGAAGGCACAAAAAGGCACATAAAGAAATTTAACAACAATATGTATGATTTTATTAGAAGGAAAACGAGTCTGCAAATACTAAAGATAACTGTACTTTAATTTAACTGTACATATGTGGTACTTCCCAGAGGCATTTTATATGAGCCTTTTATTAATGAATGAATATTATTGTCCTTGGAATGTAGAGGCTTCCCACAGTTATTAATTCCGAGTGAAACACAAAATTTCAATAAAAATTAGAATGAGTTGTAAAGAAAATTAATGGACTCAAACAGCTTTATGACAATGTTACCCAACATAAAGAAGAAAAACCATAACTCGATCACAATTTAAAAATACTTATATTTCTGTAGATTTTAATTTCAAGCAATAAATATTGATTTATGTAATTTATGGTGTTTTCTTTGTTCATTTTACTGTTTTATCGTTATAATCAAGAGAACAACATTAGGTTTCTTCGTTGTAACACAACAGCAAAGAAATGTAGTAATAGATTTATAGTATTTTCTCGTTCTCTTTTGGTAGAATTTAGTAGTTTTTAACCTCCACAAGCAGTAGATTCGTTAAATGAAACCTGGTCACACTGATTACAATGTACTCTGTGCCCCGTCTGTGCCCATAATGTACTCTTTGTTAAAAACTCTTTGGTTACAAAATTTTGTCAATAAATTATGTGTTTTTTTAAATTGATTGTAATTTTGCACATATACGATAAACCAAGTTTTGTTGCTTGAAATTAAGCGTATATACTTTTGTGAATAGTAATGAACAATTGTCAAAATGAAAAGCAAACTAAAAAATATCGTAAAAAATATCATTTTATGAAATTACAAGTTAAAAGTTTAATTATAGTAAGCCCTTTAATTTGTTGGTATGTTATGTTAATTTATGAAACCATAAGTTTTAATCTCAATCGTAATTGTATTACAGGAGAATGCTGCGTTATGCGATGAAGTTGCTAAAATTCAAGAAAATATACAAATTGTTAAGGATGAAAGAAAATTTTTACTTCGAAAACTTCTCGAATATGAAAATGATACGGATATAAGACATTCTTTCTACGCCTACGAGTCCCTGCCTGTATCGAATGGTTCAAAAACAAAAGCAAAGAAACGAAATAGTCTGGAAGATAATAATAAGAATATGTAATATTTTCTTCTAATGCACAGATATATCTAAAACCTTTAAATAATTTGTTACTAAGTGATTACCAACATTGCAACATTGTATTGAGAATAAAAATACAAAGATAATGCTGAAAAAAAGTAAACTTTTCAAAATGAAAATGTATAGAAGTAGCTAACAATTTTAGATAAATGATGCTCAGTGATGTATCTATAATAGTATTATATCTGTTTTTATATGAAAATATCTTTAATTTCTTAGCAACTAACACATTTAAAACAATAATTTTTACCTGATGTGTAAAGAAGAGGTGGTTCTCAATTCAACTGTTATTAGACAGGCCTAGCATGCGCGCCACGACAAAATTTTGTCTACCCCTTTTTTCGTATTATCTCTCTATGTCTACAGTAGCTAACATGCGTGCACGCGATACTCTTCTCGTTACGTCAATAGAAGAGATAATCATTAAATTTTAGTGATCTGTGATATTTATCTCTACGGAAGCTAACATGACATCGTAATTTTGTCGAATTTTGTCGTTTTAGGAAGAGAAACTTCTCGTTTTCAATATTATCGACGAGAAAGACGATAAATAAAAAATAAATAAAACCGGGTGCCTATTTTTTGTATACCATGGCGTTTCCCTATTATAATTATATAATTTCGGTATACGAAGAGCGGGAAACGCGAAAAGTCGAGTGAAGTGTGCCATATAATGACACAAAAAACGTATTTGCGTCCTGTTGCTTCTTATTCTAAATAATAATAATAATAATACTTTATTTCAGACCAAAGTATAAGTCCATATTGGGTTAGTACAACAAGACAAGACAACATTCAGAATAAAAAACAAAACAAAATTATATTAAAAAAATCAATAAGTAAAAATAAAATTAAATAGAATAAAAGTAAAATCAATAATCAAAAAAAAAAAAATTCAAAAAATCAAAAAATTTTAAAAATTAAAAAAAAACAATGCGTGATAGAATTACAAATATCTAATGTGCGACAAGATATAAAGCACAACACGAGCATATTGTTTTACATATATAATTAAATTCATTTACTTACGCCGTTTTATTATCCATATTAGATTTTTTAAATTAGATATACACTTTTTATCTTAGCCAAAAGGCCGAGAACATTGTTAAATAAAACATGTGTCACTCGTTTGAAATTATACAAACGTTGGCTCATCCCGGTTTGGCACGATTGGTCAATAACCTTGTAAATTCAACTTTACGACATAAGAAATAAGAATGATATTCAGTTGTGATTATGGTTGATAATGTTTCTCTACTCGACAAGGCGAAGTCTTCGGAAGAGAATTTTGTCTCTCGTAGTGCGCATGTTAGGGTAATCGAGAAAATACTCGATGTAGACATTATCTCTCTCTCTCGTCAAGAGATATCTCGTTGTATGCATGCTAGGCCGGCTGATAGCGATCGTTACTCGATTCGGATCATTAGTAGGGAATATATCCGCCAACCCGCATTGGAGCAGCGTGGTGGATCAAGCTCTTATCCTTCTCCTACATGGGGAAAGAGGTCTATGCCCAGTAGTGGGATATTACAGGCTGAAGAGTTTCAAAACTATTGATGTTAGAAGAAAATAATGTACTATGACTTTCCACAATACATCATTATTTACGATAATTGTGTTTGCTCGCAAACGAAAAAAAAAACCGACTTCAATTACATCGACGAGTAATACAACGTAGATCGACGAGAAAATAGTCAAGTAACTACGCGTTATCAAAGATTACTCAAAAAAATAGTTATCAGATCTCGATAAAATTTATATGTGACCACATGATAAACATCAGCTTTCGATTAAATCAAAAATTATCAAAATCGGTATACCCAGTAAAAAGTTATTGCGTATTTTCGAGAGTTTCCCTCGATTTCTCTGGGATCCTATCATCAGATCCTGGTTTCCTTATCATGGTACCAAACTAGGGATATCTTCTTTCCAACAAAAAAATAATTATCAAAATCGGTACATCTAGTAGAAAGTTATGCGGTATAATACAACGTAGGTCGACGAAAAAAGCGTCAAGTAGAAACGCATTATTAGATATAACTCGAAAAGTAGTTGTTAGATCTCAAATAAATTTAAATGGGACCAATTGGCACACACCACCTTTCGATTAAAACAAAATTTGTTGAAATCGGTCCAATTTTTGTTAAATATCCGTGCCAAAGCGGGACAGGCTAATAGTAGAAGATATACATCATTAAATAACATTAATTTAATTTCTCTAGACTTGTTAGAAATAAAAGCTGAAAAAAATACTTTATATGGAATTCGTACTAATAATTTTAAGACGCCATTATCAGGAAGAATATATGAATCACGTAGATCTCCCCACCGAGTCTCAGAGATCATGTAAAGCTGTTGGCCCCAGTTTAAGTCACAGACTGTGTTGTTGGTAGAGATTGTTACTCGTATTATGTAAATTATTCATCAACCCACAGTGAAGCAGCAAGGTGCTGGTTGATTAAACTCCAAATCTCCGAAATAGAGAAAGAAGCCCAGCTATGAGATTTTACAGGACGAATAATCAATAATTTTGTATATTAATCAAAATATTTGACCAAAATTTTTTTCCCATGAAATATTTTAGGGAACATAGTAAAAAATTTAGAAATTGTTGTGATTGTCTGCCAAATAGTACATAAGTTAAGAAAAGTTGCAAGTTGCATCAGTCCCCAACAGTGCCGGATTAAGCCAGCGCGGGGCCTGTAGCAAATACTGTCAAGGGGCCCTTGGTATGCTTTAGGTTCTCAATTTTAGGGTATTAAATAAAACAAAACTGTTACAAATAAACTTTTCTGGATTTAATATGGGCAAATTTAAAGAACTACTGAACCAATTTACATCAAGTTTTGTAAGCATCTGTAATTTTGTCTGACTTGGAAGATATGGTAGTTTTTATCTCAATTGGCCCGGTAGGTGGCGCTGCTATCGGCATGTAAGCCATCATTAAGCGTCATCATTCATCAGCATATCATTTTTTATTAAAAATTTCCTCTTCTTTCAGAATCTTTTTTGAAATTTCTTAAATTTTAATAGTTTATGAAATATTGGCAAAAAAACGAAAGGCCATTTTTCCTTCTTTTAATGGTTATAACTTTTGAATTTTGTTGTGCTAATACACGCTTTTAGAACATTTTTCTAGACGTTATTCCGGATTCAATGAGCATAATTTTAAAAGCACTATCTCTATTTTCGACCATTTTGAACTTGTCGACTGGACTTGGAAGTAAAGCATAGCATAAACGCTTCGCGTTTAAGGCATGCGAGATATTTTACGCTCCTATCTAAATTGATATTTTTTTAATTAGGGTCAGACAGGCATTGGAGCGCGGGGCCCCCCAATTCGCGGGGCCCGTAGCATTCTCTCTACTCTACTCTTGCTACGTGGCTAATCCGGCACTGGTCCCTAATATATTATGAAAGTAAAGTAATATCAAATATGTTCTTATTATAAGAAATTATAGACCAGAATGTGTTAAATTTTATTTATTTTTATTAATTATGGATATTTACAAGTACCTACTTTAATTAAACGGTAAGTGTAGATCACAATTTATTATTCATCTTCATCCTCTAAATTATCATCTCCAAAGGACAAAAGTTTTAGATTATTAGCTTTTGATGGTAGTTTATTACTCGAAGCATAATGTTTGCTTTTATCATTCTCTTTTGTTTTTGATTTTTTCTTAAAAATTACTCTTTGACTGAGATCTGCTTTTGTTTCGGCTTCGATTTTTTTAATTCTTTCTTTCTCAGCCTCTGCTTCCTGAGCAGTAAGATCACCTTTATTCAGTACCACTACTTGTGGTGACTCACTTTCTTCATCTTCTACGAAATCTTCTTCGGAATTTTCAAGTTTATCAAATTTGTGATTAACGTCGTCATAGCCTGCTTGCTTTTTGAGAACTTTCAAAAAATGTGGGTCTTCTGGTTTAATATAGCTGATATTTCTTTTTCTGTTCATTTTGTTCTCTATATTTAATACAATATGATTTTTAATTAAGTGTTTACAAACATTATTTTAAAATTTAATTTTTATTTCATGATGTTTAAGCTGTTCAAAATGAATGATAAGCTATAACCGCGATTAAGTATTTACAAATTAATTAAAGTTCAAGCATTTCAATATTGTTTAATAAGTATATCGTAGTTTCAATACAATCTGTTTGATCAAAACACTTTTGTCAGTTTTGCATGAACACACGGTCATGAACAAAGAGTATGTAAATATAGTTCAGTTCAGTTCTTTGCTTAATGGCTTTTAGTTGTTGTTTTCTTCTTCTTCTTTTATAATTGGACTCCCATAGGAATTGCCAGTCAGAGTGTTTAATCTTAATTAGTTCTTAGTAATTATAAAGGTAGAACGTAATAGTATTTTATTGTCACAATCACGAAATGTCACTAGGGAAGGGCACCAAACATCGATATATCAAAATATCGATATTTTTTCAAAAAAATATCGATAAATATCGGCGATATTTTTAATTTCAAAATATCGATAATCGATATTTATTTTTGACTATCGAAGTCGATATATTTTTTAAATTATTCAATATTTTCGCTTTTAAATATTTTATTTAAAAGCGAAAATATTTTTTTTTAATTATATTATATTTTAAATGAATTATGTATTCTACTTTTATTTCAACATATAGTCCGTTTTATCTGTAAATGAATAACTGTAACAGCGCGCGAGAATTTGCGAGTTTTGGTATTAGTGCTGTCTATATCCCTCTGTAGTTTGTGAACGCAACCAAAAAACATGTCTATGGGTAGTTTCTTTAAAGGGGCCTACTCAAAGCACTGCCTGCAGGGCCTGCTTGCAGTTACTGCCGCAGAGGATGTTGCTCCACAAAGCACTGCAAATCATTTACGCGGCATACGTTGTCGTGTTCACTTGTGTTCTCTTTGTCCTTGCCTAAATTCGTCAGTTTTTATAAATGGCTCCTACATTATTCAAACACCAAAAAATAGCATTGGGTTTGGCTTATTGAGTACTTGTAGCGTTCAAAAGAAAAAAAGGAAGCACTGGTGTAAAAAAGTTTTATATTTTTCATGTAAAAGCGACATAGCCTGCGACCGCATTTCTTTATTATGATAATGATCGTGGTTAGTTTTCCAAAGACATGGCAAATCCCTATACAATTAGATTACGTCCCTCCACACGTCTTTTTCTCGCTGGCTCATTTTTCTTGAAGAAAACAGAGCCAAACAAATAATATAATAAAACCAAACCAACTAACCACCAACTAACTGATTAATTGCTAAATGACAACCACTGACAAGACAAACCCCAGGTCAAATAGAGTAGACAAACGTCGCAATGTACCGACGTAAACAAAATGGTGGTCTAAATCGGCCCGACCGAGCTACACATGTCCCTGATTGCAGTTTACGGAGTGGGGAGATCGTGTGTCGGGCTGGCAGAACGACACTGCGGCCCTGCGACAGGGTGAACAATTAAAATATCGGCCCTGCATGCATACATACAATACGATCGGCAGTGGCACTGCAAGCAGGGCCTGCTTGCAGTTACTGCCGCAGAGGATGTTGCTCCACAAAGCACTGCAAATCATTTACGCGGCATACGTTGTCGCGTTCACTTGTGTTCTCTTTGTCCTTGCCTAAATTCGTCAGTTTTTATAAATGGCTCCTACATTATTCAAACACCAAAAAATAGCATTGGGTTTGACTGTATTGAGTACTTGTAGCGTTCAAAAGAAAAAAAGGAAGCACTGGTGTAAAAAAGTTTTATATTTTTCATGTAAAAGCGACATAGCCTGCGACCGCATATCTTTGTTATATAGGGTGTTGTTTGATAATGATCGTGGTTAGTTTTCCAAAGACATGGCAAATCCCTATACTATTAGATTACGTCCGATACAATAATATATATATATTCGTCATTATTATCATAATACTTAAGTCTTCATTGTAATAATATGTAATAAAATTAATATACTTGCCAAATATGTATTAATTTTCAATTTGTAGTAAAAATATCGATATATCGAAATATCGATATTTTTTATTCAGTATATATCGATACTTTTTAAAAATATCGATACGATATATATCGATATATTTTTTTCATTTGCCCATCCCTAAGTGTCACAAACATCAGATTTCGACCAAATTTCGACCACAGACTCGGACCATACAAAGCATACAAAGGACCACAGATATAGATTGGTTGACAGTAGCGAGCGCCATATTGTGCTGCATTCAAAATTGGTGTTTGGATAATATGTTACTTCTTCAGAGTGTTGATTTTTTGGACCTTCAACGAAATATCTTCGAATGACTGTCAAATGTAAAAAAATCCTGCCAAAATCACAATAGTTTTATATAAAAAAATATATCTACACTGGTTGTGATGACTTAAAGTCTGTAATATCCCACAGCTGAGCATAGGCCTTATTCCCCATGTAGAAGAAGGATCAGAACTTAATCCACCACGCTACTCCAATGCGAGTTGGCGGATATATTCCCTACTATGAGTAACGATCGCTATCATGTGTACATGATAACAACCGGGACCGACAACTTAGCGTGCTCTTTCGGTGAAGGGACAAGGAGTAACAACCAAACCGAGAATAAATATTTGTATAAAACAAATATCCACTACAAGCGGGAATTGAACCCTTCGGTGTTTAGGCGCAGCCGACTCGGTACACACACCATTACTCCAGAGTGGTCGTCAATAGTTGTAAAATAGTCGTAATATTGGTATATAATTAATAGTGCTAATATCGGTAGCGAGTTTTTTCCTAGTTCCGATTTTTTTTGAAGTTATACTTCTTTTAGTGTAAATTATTATGAGAGTAAATTATCACGATGCGCGCGCACACTGCTACGAAAAAAAAACCGATAGCCTGAAGTTAACTAGCTAGTCAACGAAGAAGAAGTTAGCAACGTGGAGTTAGCTAGCCAATGAAGTATAGCTTCTTACGTGCGTACATAAGTATATTCCGTTTTTTTGGAAGAGTCTTATTTGGTAAACAAACCCCTGTCAATCGTAATTCACGTTTTTTCCGCATTTATCACTCACTTTCACAACATATTAGCTTACGGACACTTGTAAAACTCCATTTACTATTTATTTCACTAAAAACAAATATCAATTTATCATTTTAAACACATAAAAATTATTAAAATACGATTTCGAGCGTACAGATAATTAATATTTTCGAAAATGACATTTTAATATCTTTTTTTGTGACGCAAATAGGGATGTGGTCATAATATTTTTAGAGGTGAATGAGTATAAGAGATTGAACGGCATGAGCGATAAAATGGGCCCTGTTTTTTACTTATATTTTAAATTTTCACGAATCATAATTTGATAGTAAGTTATAAAACAATGTTACCGTGAAGCGATTTGTTATTATGTTTTAGATATTGTTTTTTTTTTATTTGTGTTGAGCGTAAAAAATGCTGACAAAATATTATAAATGTCAATATTTTATAGTAAAGTGTTTATTGTAAGGGTTTTATTTTATATTATGAATGTTTCTTAATATCAATTTCACTCTGAAAATTTTTAACGCTATCCCATATAATATAAAAGCACATAGCATTGGCATAAAAGTTTATTGTAGTTCACAGGAAAATTTTGTAGGACTTTAGTATGAGACTTAGGATTACTCAATGAGAGCTACGTGAGCAACAGTGTTATCAATCCTTTTGTTTAAATGTTTATAGAGTGTGCCGCTGGCGCAAGGCTTTATATTTATTATGAATACAAATAATGTGACAATAACACTAATAGGGTCGACTTTTTTTCCAGACACAGGTGGCCCTATTTTGTTATAAATATTATTTTTGACGTTTTTTTTACCAACCATTTTACATAAACGAAATATAAATTTGTTGCCTTTTATGCTCGATGATGATGATATGATCGATCGATTAATATTTTTTTTTTCGTAATTTTGTACCTCTACTAATTCTTAGAAAAAATATTCAATATATTATTAGGTTTTGAAACAATTTTAGCAATATGGTAGCGTTAAATATTTGAACATAAAATGAATTTTACTTTCGTCTATGGCTTATTAATAGTGTTCATTCAGTTGCTCTTTATGTCACTTTACTATATTTACAATATTACTCTATTATCTGTGGTCGGAAGTACGCCATATTTGTTTACTATTTAGGACTCTTCCAAAAAAATAGAATATACACACACTTTTTTTTCATTTTTTTAAAATGTTATTTTTATACAACAATTGCTACCGGAACCACATTTTAATGATATATAAAAATACAAAGCCACCCACAACAACAAGCATACCAGCGTGGTGACTATGGGCAACACATGAGTTCACACCATTTTTGGTGCGAATTTGCGTAGGTCTATGTCCAGCGGTGGACTGCGATAGACTGAAGTGATGATGAAAAATAGAAATGTAAATTATACGTAAGACATAGGTCTGCCTTGTTACAGTTGAAATGAGAAATGATGATGGGTCTTTTTTTTGTTGACCCAGAGGAAATCCCGCCCAGCCACTCACGGCCCCGGGGAGCCGCGGCTACGTCTGATTAGCATTGACTAAAACCCTAGGAGTGTTCCTCCTCTCACCTAGGGCGGGATCACGGGGACGTTGAGAACTTCTGCGATCCCGCCGGCGTTTGACCAAACTAAGGCCCGTCGCATAAGCGACCTCCGAAAGGCTCCCTAAATGCTAAGGTCACCTCCCTCCTCAGGACCGTGCAATGCGAGCGATAGATACCCCAATCTATCGCCCACTGGTCCAGCGTTACGACAGCAGGTTGGCCAGGTAGGCCCTGCGCCGCTGACCTCGCTTTTCGTGGCGAGTCGGGAGCGAGTTTCTAAGAGATCCTGTTTCCGCTCCCACTCCGTCGCTTCTTTTCGCAGCATTACAGCGCTGCAGAAGGAGGAAACGGAGTTCCAGTTCTCCTCACTGTTGAACATGGCTATAATCAAAGCCGGAAATGAGAGATCCGCCCCGATGACTCACTCTTCACTCCACGCTAGGCAGGCCATGCGCGTGTCTCTGCCGTATCCTCGTAGCCGACGACGTCGCAGTGATGACGTCCCGACGTCGGCTCCCGCCCCAGCACTCGGCACAGATAGTGGCAGAAACAGCCGTGCCCCGTCAGCATCTGCGCCAAGTGGAACGACACCGCACCGTGCCGTATTTCCACCCAGCCAAGTAAGCTAGGCCGTATTGCCGCCACCAGTTCCCGACTCGCCTCCGGGTCCTCCAGATTTGTGGAAGAGGTGGACAAGTATCGAATTCTTCATGTATCTAATACCTTTAAACGAACAATTCTATCTGTCTGTGGCGTTTTCAGACCAAAACTACTGAACCGATTTAAATGACATTTGGTACACAGACATTTTTAAGCCTGAAAAAGGACATAGGCCCTTTTAATGCGAAAAAGGGGTTTAAGGGGTTGAAAGGTGGGAATGAAAAGTTATATGGAAGTATCGTCATTTTTATAGCAAGAAGCTTGACTCTTAATTTTAGGCTGTTGATTCGATAATAACCAGTTCATATATTTTTTAATTATGACGGTAAAAAGACAGTGAAAAATATTATTCATATTTATTCAGTATGTAATTCGTATTTAAGTAAAATTTCCAAAAACTTCTTCTCCAAAAAAATCTTCTTCTTTTTTCTCTTCTTCTTCTTTGTACTTCAGGTACTTCAGGTACTTATTATTTTATACTAGCTTGATAGCTTATATACTCTTTGCTTGATAGCTTTTAAGTAGGACTGTTGATAAAATATCGATATATCAAAATAACGATATTATTATTTAGAAATATCGATATTTATTACTAATACTTTTTTGGACGATATATCGATAATTCGATATTTAAATTTCAATATCGACACTCGATATTTTGAAGTAAAACTTTTTTACGCAAGCTTGTCTTGGGAAGTAAACTGGGAAATACGTTATGAGAGTGTTACGAAAAGTGTCACATAAGTTAGTGAAAGTAGAAAGAGAGAAAGACTTATGTTTCGTATCGCTTTCGTCGTGTAGTCTAAAGCTTACTCGTATTTTTAAGTAACTTTTTTTTTCTCGTCAATTATTTAAACTAGAACATCATAAACTTAATCTACTGAACTTTATTTACACTACATTATTTTTTTCCCCTTTTAGTTTATTTATTTACATATTAGCTTTTACCCGTGGCTTCTCTCGAACTGAAGCCATTAAATAAGTAGAGAGATTTTATCTTTTGTAAAATATATATATTTTTTAATAAAAAGTATCCTATGTTACTTCTTATACCTCCAAAAATATAACAAAGTTTCATGATGATAAGTAGTTTCCGCGTGAAAGCGTAACAAACAAATACATTCACATTTATAATATTAGTAATAATTATCCTAAATAAAACTATAATTTTCGTAGGCACTTCTCCACGCAGAGAAAAAGAAAATACTTCATCATTATGGGACAAGCATGAAGATATGCTCTTGAAAAATTTGTCTAATAGCAATGAATTTTTTGTCACAATTTTTAACACAATATAATGTCTACTGAATTGAAGCAGTATTTAGATCAACCGAATATTTCAAGGTCATTAAATACTGAGTTGATAAAATTTTGGATTGATAGTAAACATTTCACTCTTGTGCTATCAGAAATAGCTGTTAAATATTTGATTTCTTCTGCTACACCTATAGCATCTGAACGAATTGCTTCTATAATCAATCTTTTAGTGCCTAATAATCGTAATAGTCAAACAATTATACATATAAAACAACGAGTATTTTTTAAACTATTACTGAATATTGGTACGTATTGCTGTTTTATTAAAATTAAACAATAATGATTTAAAATCTTACATTTTAATACACTTATAATTTTATTTGTTTTACAAATATACTGAATTATTAACTGTGTAAACTATTTTTGAGCCAATTTACGATTGTTTTTAAAACAAAAAAGCCGATGAAATCCAATTGAAAAATATCGATATTTTTTTCAATATATCAAACTCCGATATTGATATCAGTGATGAAACGGATAGCAGTTTGGCCAGATACCGGATACCGGATATTCGGCCAACCATGTGGCTGAATAGCCGAATATCCGGCGGAACTTAGCTGTTCGGGGTATTGCACACACACACACACACACACACACACACACACACACATTTGTCTTTCTTCCTATGGGGGTCGTAAAAGGCGACCGAGGGATATACCCGGCTCAAAATCATCAGGTATCTGCAGTAGGAAAACTTCATTTGAAACTCGGAACGGGGTCTCCGTCAAGCATTCGTGGCATAGCTCTAAAATGCGAAAGACTCCTGCAGCCGAACAGGCTCCACACGTATCGACTCGTCGTTCCTGTGGGCCTAGCCAGTGAGGTCGAGAGGGTAGCGCAGAGCTTAGGCAACTCTGCGTTTTCCCGAAGAGTGTCCTAGGCGACACAGTGTCCGTCTGACACTGTCTAAATCGTCTGCAATAGACGGACTAAGGCCAATGATGATGATACTGAATTACTATCCGGTATCCGGCTGGATAGTGAAAACAAGGCCGGATAGGCCGGATACCGGATAGTTACTGGATATCCGTTCATCTCTAATTGATATATTTAAAAATATCGATATATCGAGAATCCGATATTTTAAAAAATATCAACAGCCCTACCTTAAGGTATAAAGCATAGACTACGAAGTTATTGTATACTCTTTGGCATAGACATAACGACATGTACACTAGCTTTTTCAAGCATCACGAAAACGACGAAAACAACGGGCTAGTGTGTATGGAAGTGCATTTGACCGATTGCGCCGCAATTAATATAATCGGGTAAGTATTTGGAAAATGTTCATTTTCACCAATGCCTTACATGAAATGAAATTGTACTTGTATTTTTAGTAGAACTGTATTTAGCGAAAATGTCATTGTTAATCTTACGGGTGTGTGCAATCTTATTATTTTACTTTAAACATGAGGTTTGTAAGTTTAATTTCAATGTTAAAATTTCGATACTTTATTTATTACATTTGTATTTGTAAATGAAGTGTTGTTATCTTAGTGTCGTAGTGTTTGCTTATGAAAGAGGTTAGAGCGTATACCTTTCTAATTATGATTTAATTTATTTCAGAGTAGCGTGTGATGAGGAATGATTAAAAATAAGATACATTTGATTGGTTTTTAATTAAGGGAAAACGTGACAAAAAATAATCAGAATGGCAACTTTAGAACAACAAGCCTCCAAACTTCTCGATTTTAACCAGAAACTGGACATAAATCTTCTTGATAATATCGTTGGATGCCTATATTCAACTGTTGGAGATCAGCAACGTGTCGCTCAAGACATTCTAACAGCATTGAAAGAACATCCAGACGCATGGACTCGGGTTGATACAATTCTTGAATATTCCCAAAATCAGGAAACTAAATACTATGCTTTACAAATCTTGGAACAAGTAATACTGACACGGTGGAAAGTCTTACCAAGGAATCAATGTGAAGGTATAAAGAAGTATATTGTTGGCCTTATTATTAAAAACTCCTCAGATCCTGTTACAATGGAGAATAATAAAGTTTACTTAAAAAAACTAAATATGATACTTATACAAGTGTTGAAGAGAGAGTGGCCTCATAATTGGGAAACTTTTATTGGTGACATTGTTGGGGCATCTAAGACCAATGAGAGCCTTTGCCAAAATAACATGGTCATCTTGAAGCTCCTTAGTGAGGAAGTTTTTGTTTTCAGTACAGGCCAGCTCACACAAACAAAAGCTAAGCATCTTAAGGACACTATGTGTTCTGAGTTCAGTCAAATTTTCACACTTTGTCAATTTGTTCTTGAAAATTCTCAAAATGCACCTCTAGTGGATGCCACTTTGCATACACTATTAAGATTCTTAAATTGGATTCCATTGGGTTATATATTTGAAATGAAATTGATAAGTACCCTTATATTTAAGTTTTTAAATGTCCCGATGTTCCGTAATGTAACACTAAGTTGTTTAACTGAAATAGCCGGTGTGACAGTAAGTAATTATGAAGAACAGTTTGTAGCACTCCTTGTGCAAACTATGGAGCAATTGGAGGCCATGCTCCCTCTCACTACCAATATACGTGAAGCCTATGCTGCTGGTCGAGATCAAGAACAGGTTTTCATTCAGAACCTTGCATTATTTTTATGCACATATCTAAAAGAACATGGACAATTAATTGAAAGAAGAGGTCTTACAAACACATTGATGAATGCCCTTCGATACCTTGTATTAATATCAGAAGTAGAGGAGGTAGAAATTTTTAAAATTTGTTTAGAATTTTGGAATGCTCTTGCTGCTGATTTGTACAAGATTGCACCGTGTGCACACTCCGCAGGATTATATAGCTTAGGTAAAAGTGTTGGACGTAAAGCTCTGTACGCTGATGTACTTAGTTCAGTTCGTTATATTATGATATCTCGAATGGCAAAACCTGAAGAAGTTTTGGTTGTTGAAAATGAAAACGGTGAAGTCGTAAGAGAATTTATGAAAGATACTGACTCTATCAACTTGTATAAGAATATGAGAGAGACACTAGTTTACTTGACACATTTGGATTATCAAGATACTGAGAGAATAATGACAGAGAAACTTCAAAATCAAGTTAATGGCACAGAATGGTCATGGAAAAACCTTAACACACTGTGTTGGGCTATTGGGTCTATATCAGGAGCAATGATGGAAGAAGATGAAAAACGTTTTTTGGTAATTGTTATCAAGGATCTTTTGGGCTTGTGTGAACAAAAAAAAGGCAAAGACAATAAAGCTATTATTGCCAGTAATATTATGTATGTTGTTGGGCAGTACCCTCGTTTTCTTAGAGCTCATTGGAAATTTTTGAAAACAGTTGTAAATAAACTTTTTGAATTCATGCACGAAACTCATGATGGTGTTCAAGATATGGCCTGTGATACATTTATAAAAATTGCCTTGAAGTGTCGACGACACTTTGTTACCACACAAGTTTGTGAAGCTTGTCCATTTATAGAAGAAATTCTGAGTACAATCAGTTCCATTATTTGTGATTTGCAAACACTACAAGTACACACTTTTTATGAGGCTGTTGGGTATATGATTAGTGCCCAAGTTGATCAAGTAGCACAGGAGCAACTGATTGAGAAATATATGTTACTTCCTAATCAGGTCTGGGATGACATTATTTCACAAGCTTCTCATAATGTTGATATCCTTAAAGACCCTGAAGCTGTCAAACAACTTGTAAGTATACTTAAAACGAATGGTCGAGCTTGTCGAGCATTGGGTCATCCATATGTTGTGCAGCTGGGAAGAATTTATTTGGATATGTTGAATGTATACAAGGTAATGTCAGAAAATATTAGTCAAGCTATAGCTTTGAATGGGGTGGTTGTCACAAAACAACCACTGATTAAGAATATGAGGATTATCAAAAAAGAGACCTTAAAATTAATAGCAAGTTGGGTATCTCGCTCTACTGACAATAGTATGGTCTTGGAAAACTTTATTCCTCCATTACTTGATGCTGTTCTTTTGGACTATCAAAGAACTGCAGTCCCAGATGCGAGAGAACCAGAAGTTTTATCTTGTATGGCAGCCATCGTAAATAAACTTGGAGGCCATATTACTTCTGAAGTTCCAAAAGTTTTTGATGCAGTTTTTGAATGTACTTTGGAAATGATTAACAAAGACTTTGAAGAATATCCAGAGCACCGGACTGAATTTTTCTTGTTACTACAGGCAGTTAATACACATTGTTTTAAAGCATTCCTAAGTATACCTCCTGCACAGTTTAAATTAGTGCTGGATTCCATAATTTGGGCATTTAAGCATACAATGCGAAATGTGGCAGACACGGGACTACAGATTTTGTATAGATTACTACAAAATGTAGAACAACACCCTCAAGCTGCTCAAAGTTTCTACCAGACTTACTTATGTGACATATTGGAGCATGTGTTTAGTGTTGTAACAGACACCTCTCACGGTGCAGGTCTTACAATGCATGCTACAATTTTAGCATATATATTCTCTTTGGTAGAAACTGGCCGAGTTTCTGTGCCTCTCGGACGTACTCCAGACAATGTTCTTTATATCCAAGTAAGTAATCCATCCTTATTTATACAGTAAATGCATAAACACACTTTAGTGTGTTTATGCATTTACTGTAATCATTTTAATGAAGATGCTAATTTTTTTTAAATATGTTTTTAATTATAGTGCTAATTTTGTTAATATGCATTTTAAAATGGAAGAGTTATATTGTAATTTGTGTCTAACCTATATTAATCAGGCTTGAAACAAGATTTTTTTTTGTATATCAAAAGGTCGGCAAACAAGCATACCTAATGGTAAGAAATTACTGTAGCTTATATACGCCTGCAACACCAGAAGCATCGCAAGCGCGTTGCCGACTCAACCCGCCCCCTCCCCCAGGAGCTCTGGTCACCTTACTCACCAACAGGAACACAATACTGCTTGAAAACAGTACTATTTAGATGTGATTGTCTGTAATGTCGAGGTAGTACCCCAGTTGGGCTGCTCCATATTTTGAGCAGGAAATTCCTGCTGTGCATTACCTCAGTTGAATATACATGTAAACTTTGTCTTTTCAGGAATATGTGGCAAATCTTCTAAAAACAGCATTCCCACATTTGACAGATAATCAAGTTAAGATTACTGTTCAAGGATTGTTCAATTTGGACCAAGACATACCTGCCTTCAAAGATCATCTACGAGATTTCTTAGTCCAAATAAGAGTAAGTTATCCTTACAAAATACTAGTAAAAAAATTGATTAGAGTGCATGTTATATATCTTATTCAACATGCAAATTAAATAGATTTGTTCATTACGATATACATATTACGATATATAGTAACTAATTTTATATATCATTAAATATCAATTAAGTTATACATCAAAAATAGTATTATTAAAATAAAAAATTACTTTAGTCATTTATGTTAATATAAAAAATATATTTACATCTGATAATAATATAATATATAAAATACAATAATAATTCACAAAAAAATTTTTTACATATTAAAGTCACAAAAAACCCATCATTGGCAAAATTAATCATGTTTTAAAACTTTTATCTCCGCCTAATAGGAATATACTGGTGAAGATGATAGTGATCTATATCTTGAAGAACGATTATTCGCACTTCGTCAAGCTCAGGAAGAGAAGAGAAGGGTACAGCTATCCGTGCCGGGCATTATTAATCCGCACGAATTGCCCGAAGAAATGCAAGATTAATAATTATAGTTTAAGTAAGGAAGGTTGAAAATGATAACAGTTCACTAAATATGAAATAATGAATGTATGTCTTAAGGCAACTTTAATCAACAGTCAAACATAAATTATCAATTCAATCAATTGTGTACCAAAAATTTTAATAATAACTGAAATTTAAGGTAACATAAGAAATATTATATTTTAATTAACTTTAAATAATTAATTTCATTAGATATATATCTGTTTGTTGAAAATAGAAAAATTGCTTTTTTTGCTGTCCACTCCTTGCATTTATAATCGTAATGCTGTCACATTAGCGTGGACTGTTATCATTAAGGCAAAAAATCTTGTGCTTGTTAAAATGATACCTTGCTATGTCAGTGTGTACAAAGGATCGCCTGAAACAATGGAAGATGATGAATGTAAGTTGCAAGGTTACATCAAAAACCTCAAAAAGGATACATTTTACGAGCATAAGACACAGTACATGGCCTTTTCTATTTATAGGTAAAATCATGCAACAATCTACATTGCTAGAGAATAATTCCAGAAATATGTATTTCTGTTTCCAATATAACATGGGATTGTAGGTAATGAAATCTCTGTGATGGCTCCAGTGTCGGATGTACAACACGTGCGATATAGAATCTGAGTATTATGAGTAGATTCTAGGAAAAATAAGTGAATTGCTGTTAGTTAACGTTTTATAATTTTTTGTTTAATGTTGTCGAAACTAACTTCATAATGGTTTGGGAATCAAACATTCGAGATTTCCGAACGCGTTTTGGGCCCGATTAATTGTCGAAATCTTTCAATTTGTGTTTGAAATAAACAGATAATTGTATTTCAAGTGTTTGTCTTACGTAATTCCATTTCGAATTCAACGTTAAAACGAAATCCCTTTTTACACACTATTCAAGACATTTTAGACTATTCCTGTCCAACAGTAATAAAAAGCTAAGCACGAAATGTAACATGAATGGTCGAGGTATAGTAACTTATCTGGTTTGTAATTTTGTTGTATTGATTTTTTACTGTTAATAAAATTCAAGAATAGAAGACAATATAATAAATAATTGCATTGAGGGTAGGGCAAAGCAGGATGGTAACCGGTTACCGTAGCCTATGGATGCTTGGAACACCAGATGTTATCGTAAGTGCGATGCCGACCCTACTCCTACTCCTCGAACCTGCTCAGAAGCTCTGGCCGCCTTACTATACAACCTTGGATTCAGATACGGTCCGCGGTCGGTGCTTTCTTGCGGCACGCAGCTCCATGAATAATTTGAATAAAATAACTAAATTTCTTAACCAATTTGAGTGAAAAACAAGAGTAACGGCAGCGAGATTACTGAAGTATTCGGTTCGTATTCGTATTTTTTAACCGACTTCCAAAAAAAGGAGGAGGTTCTCAATTCGACAGTATTTTTTTTTTAATGTATGTTACATCAGAACTTTTGACCGTGTGGACCGATTTCGACAAATTTTTTTTTAATCGAAAGGTGGTGTGTGTCAATTGGTCCGATTTAAATTTATTTGAGATCTAACAACTACTTTTCGAGTTATATCTAATAATGCGTTTTACTTGACGCTTTTTTCGTCGACCTACGTTGTATTATACCGCATAACTTTCTACTGGATGTACCGATTTTGATAATTGTTTTTTTGTTAGAAAGGAGATATCCCTAGTTTAGTACCATGATAAGGAAACCAGGATTTGATGATGGGATCCCAGAGAAATCGAGGGAAACTCTTGAAAATCCGCAATAACTTTTTACTGGGTGTACCGATTTTGATAATTCTTTTTTTGTTGGAAATAAGCTATCCCTAGTTTAGTACCATATTAAGGAAACCAGGATCTGATGATGGGATCCCAGAGAAATCGAGGGAAACTCTTGAAAATCCGCAATAACTTTTTACTAGGTGTACCGATTTTGATAATTTTTAATTTAATCGAAAGCTGACGTTTGTCATGTGGTCACATATAAATTTTATTGAGATCTGATTACTACTTTTTGAGTAATCTTTGATAACGCGTAGTTACTTGACTTCTTTTTCGTCGATCTACGTTGTATTACTCGTCGATATAATTGAAGTCGGTTTTTTTTTTCGTTTGCGAGCAAACACAATTATTGTTACATTTGTTAAGTGTGAATGATCGACGACCACTAACAAATAGTTATTAAATCATTGCGCTTCGCTTCTGTCTATAACAGTCCACTGTAGGACAGACTTACCCAATTTCGTTCGAAATCTTCCGGTTATTTGCTGGACAGAATAAATAAAAAACAGTCAGTCGAAAAAGAAATAAAATTACTATAAAAATCAAAAAATGTAAAGTAGGCTGCCTAGTAAATACTAAATAATACCTGAGAGACAATTTCAGGAGGCCAGAATTTCACAGAGGTACGATAAAGGGGGCGTTCATAAAATACGTGAGATGTTTAAGGGGGGGAGGGGGTCGAGTCAAATCTCATCTAATCTTACGTTGGAGAGAAGGCTCGGCAAATATCACGTAATTTTTTTTCTGATTGAAACAATAAAAAATATATATACTATTTTGGTCCATTTAATCCAGATTGTACATGCTTAAGATTTAATCTTAAGCGTAATCGTAATACGATTAATATCATTCACTAATTCGTTCGAAAGAAAATAATTTAATTCATACTTCGACGTTATACATCTAAGTACTGACTGTCTGATTTGTTGATTGTGTCTGATGACCAGTCTTAACTAGTCGTAAATAAAAGCACGAAGCATTTTTTTTTCTTTTTACAATAGCAATCAAAAGCGTTTATCTACGTAATAAACCCACATTTTGAAAAGTTTCACGTGAGATAGGGGGATGGGGCTTGAATAAAATCTGACGACATCTCACCAGGGGAAGGAGGGACAGAAAATTACAAAAAAAATAATTAAAGAGAGTGGATCGATCAAAACGCCTTCTGTTGCGATACGCAGACCGTGAAAGGCACAGAAATACCCTCTTTACCGATAAAAAAATTTTTCACGATTGAAGAACACTACAATAAGCATAATTATGTTTGCAGCCAAACGAAGAAATACCGACTTCAATTATATCGACAAGTAATACAACGTAGGTAGACGATAATTGTGTTTGCTCGCAAACGAAAAAAAAAAAACCGACTTCAATTACATCGACAAGTAATACAACGTAGATCGACGAAAAAATAGTCAAGCAACTACGCGTTATCAAAGATTACTCAAAAAGTAGTTATCAGATCTCGATAAAATTTATATGTGACCATATGATAAACATCAGCTTTCGATTAAATTAAAAATCATCAAAATCGGTACACCCAGTAAAAAGTTATTACGGATTTTCGAGAATTTCCCTCGATTTCTCTGGGATCCTATCATCAGATCCTGGTTTCCTTGGTATGGTATGGTATGGTATGGTATGGTTAACACGGGCTGGTTTCCGCAACTCGACGACTTTGCGCCTATTTTGCGTGTGTGGGAGTGATTCGATTCACTCTTGCCACCCAAGCTCCTCCAGAAACTTTAGAAGCTTTTTTGGCTTCTTGAAGATCTCCGGAAGTGTCTCCAGGGTGCCAAGATGTTGTGCCCGGTAAGCCGCTACACCTGGACAGTAAAGAAGTACATGCGTAGCCGTTTCTTCTGTTCCCATGCAAGCCCTGCACAGGGGACTGTCGGTAATGCCCATATTAAATAGGTGTTTGTTATACGGACCGTGTCCAGTCAGTGCCGCAGTTATTAGTCTCAGTTGACGTCTGTCCAGATTTATTAGAATTCTTGCCAATTTGGCATCAATTTCTGGCAGCGCCAACTTGGCTTGCCTACAGCCCTCAATTTCGGACCATAGTGTGATATGTTTGCGTTTCATGCGTTGTCGAATTTGGCCTTTGAGCCAGCAAGAAGGTAACGGTATAATCGGTTCGGCCCCTATAGCCGTCATACTTGACCCCCTTCTTGCTAGCTCACCTGCCTTGTCGTTACCGCGTGTGTTGTTGTGACCTTTGATCCATTGTAGTGTGATGCCATTATTTTCACCTACCTGCATCAGGGTGTTATGGCATTCATAGATTATACCTGACGTGGTCGAGTTACTATCCAGTGCCTGTAATACTGACATGCTGTCCGATAGTATACGGATGTGGGAATCCTTTACGTTCCTCCTCCCGATTGTTCTGGCTGCCTCAAGTATACCCAAGCACTCTGCTTGAAACACTGTGTTATAGGTACCAATGGGTAGTGATTTATTTATTTATTTATTTTTTTTAGGACAACTTACAAAACATACACTAATACAGATTTTAAAAATAAATGTTTACAATAATTTGCTGAGTGTTGTTTTATTTACAAGTTGCCACGGCGTGGTTAAGGACAGTTCCATCTAAGTAGTAATTATTTTATTTATTTTAAATTTATATAAATGTAAAAAACAAAAACCTAAAAACTCCAAATAACTAATTCTTACATAAATTAAAATTTACAAAAAGATAGAAAGAAAAAAAAAATACAATTTATCTATAAACAATAACAACTTAACGTTAACTATATTTTTTTTTTTTTTTAAAGAGAAGAAATATACACACTCATACATATCATGAAAAACATACAGTACATGATCGATATTGTAAGACATAGTGATGCATTTAATGTCAAGATAGAGAAGTAAAGCTTGCAATAAGTTTATTTTTAAATTTTGGGAGGCTGTCTGAAAAAATATCCACATCAATGTCGTTGTTTTTTGTTATTCGGTTATACTGTTCAAATAATCTATTCATGGTAGCGTTCTGACCTAATTTTGTTTTTGAACGTTGAATCGAAAATGGAACGTATTTACTTGCACGGGGAAATCTGGTGGGCGCATTTATATATATTTTTTCTACAAGATCGGGGCTGTCCAACATACCGTTAACCAATCTATACAGCAAAACCTGATCTAATAAATGTCTCCGATCGAGTAAACTATTAAGTTTAAAATGTTGTAAACGACTATGATATGTCGGCAACTGTTTTACTTTATTACACTGATAAGAAAGGTGCCATAGAAAACGCTTTTGGACCCTTTCAATACGCTTTATATGTACCTCGTAGTGTGGTGACCAGATCTGAGCACAGTACTCCAAACCAGATCGAACCAGGGCCGCATAAAGGCTAATCTTGGTCTGCGGTTTTTTAAAACTTTTACTGTTCCTTATTACAAAACCCAGCATTTGAAACGCCTTAGTTGTTATTCTGTCAATGTGTGTGTGGAATCTAATTTTACTGTCCAAATTAACTCCCAAGTCTTTGACAGCAATCACCTCCCGCAACGTCTCATTATTGATAGTATAAGACTGCGAGTTCGGGTAAGTTCCACGTGAGAATCGTATATATTTGCATTTATCGATGTTCAGTTTCAAACCGTTTCTCTCACACCAGTCGACTAAGCTGTTTAAGTCCTCTTGTAGAAGGATAGTGTCATGTTGGTTTTTTATTTGTTTTGCAATTTTGAGATCGTCGGCGTAAAGAAAACATTTGCTGTGTTTAAATATTCCTACAATATCGTTCACAAATATATTAAATAAAATAGGCCCCAGAACTGATCCTTGGGGAACACCTGATTGGGTTAAAAATGTTTGAGACGAGTATCCACTGACAACTACCCTAGAACTCCGATTGCTCAGATACGAGCGAAACCATTCCAACAAGTTACCTGCTATACCAAAGGTTGAAAGCTTGTGAAGAAGAATAACGTGGTCCACGGTATCGAATGCTTTGCTTACGTCTGTATAAATTGTGTCAACTGGGATATTAGAATCAACTGAATCGGTCAAAAAGGTCACAAATGAAGCAAGGTTGGTTGTTGTGGATCGAGCCTTGAAGAAACCAGACTGTTGTTCCGATATCATTTGTTTTATATGCCAGGAAAGTGTGGGTCTTATTAGTCTTTCAAATACTTTACCGAATACAGGTAAAATAGAAATAGGTCTATAATTTTTTATGCAAGCAATATCCCCAGATTTTGGGATGGGTACAACCTTAGACTCTTTCCAAGCAGCAGGAAAATATCCAGACTTTATTGATCTGTTGTATATTATTGAGAGTGGTAACGAGAGCGCATCACAACATTCCGTTGCAAAGAGAGATGGTATATTAATATTGAGGTCTTCGGAGAAGATACCGCTTCCTGACCCTGTTTTCGTTTTTGAGCCATCCGTGAAGATACTCAGGTCTCGCCCAATTGAGGCTACACGTGAATCCTCTTCCAGCTGTATTTTGTATTTTTTATCAAAAATATATTTGATCTGTATTCCGTCATTTGGTGCTTCCATGAACGGAATGTCTTTGGCTATGTCTTCCAGAATCTTAATGTGTGGTGTGCCTGTTGAACACAGTAGTTTGTGGGTCTTTAGTCTTACTGCAGTGGTTGCAGCTTCTTGTTGGATAAATAGGTGAAGTGGCAGAATATTTAGCATGGCCTCCATTGCTGTTGTTGGTGTGGTTCTCATGCCGCCCGTGATTGCCATGCACACCAACCTCTGCCAGCTTTGTAGCTTGGATTGCGTTGTGGTGAGGAGTGTTCTACGCCACCACACCACAGCTCCATAGCTGACCATGGGTCTAATGACCGCAGTATAGAGCCATAGGGTCAGTTTTGGTGTAAGTCCCCAGCTCTTGCCTATCATCCTGCGGCATTGCCAGAAGATGATGCTGGCTTTGTTTAATTTATTTTCTATGTGTTTGGACCAGCTAAGTTTATTATCTAGTATTACACCTAAATACTTTACCTCTGTGGTTAGATTCAGGGTTGAGTTAAGGAGTTTAGGTAGAGTGTAATTTCCCAAATCTCGTTTGTTCGTGAACATCACTAATTCTGTTTTGTTCGGGTTTATGGATAGGTTCTGCTCCTCGCACCATCTTTCTACTAATAGAAGGGCTGTCTGAGTTAATTCACAGAGTGTATTTGTGAACTTGCCCGCCACGAGTATGACCAGGTCGTCTGCGTAGCCTATTGTATAATATCTGTTGTCATTTAGCAAGGATATTAGATCGTTAACTACGAGGTTCCATAGCAAGGGTGATAACACCCCTCCTTGGGGACATCCTTTAGCAACGATGGCGCCTTGTTTGTTGTCATTGTCTACTCTTACGATCCTGTTTGCCAGCATGTTCCTGATCCAAGTAATTATAGTTGGGTTTGTTTTGTGGCGATTTAGTGCTGTAACTATGCTGTTGAAATTTGTTTTATCAAAGGCCCCTTCGATGTCTATAAAGGTGCCTAGGCAGGATTCCTTGCTTATAAGTGCTTCTTCAATCTTGCCCACTACAGCATGTAAGGCTGATTCCGTAGATTTGCCTGCACTATAGGCATGTTGATTATTATGTAGGGGTACTTTTGGTAGTACGTTATCTCAGATACCTATCGCATAGTCTCTCCAAGGTCTTTAGGAGGAAAGATGTGAGACTGATTGGCCTATAGGACTTTGCGTCTGAGTAGTCTGCTTTACCGGGTTTGGGAATGAAGATAACCTTTACTTCCCTCCATGATTTCGGCACATAGCCAAAAGCCAGGCAGGCTTGAAAGATTGTGTTAAGTGTGTGATTTAATCTTGTGCCTCCCCATTTGAGGAACGCAGGGTAAACACCATCTGGTCCTGGCGTTTTAAATGGCTGGAAGCTCCTGATTGCCCACGCTATTCTCTTTGGTTGTATTACCTCACCCGCGCACTTCCAGGCGCTGTCTGATGTAGTGAGGTTTGTGTCTTGCCAGCTGATTGTGGTAACCATAGTGCAGTCAGGGAAGTGCGTTTGGATCAGCACTTGATGTGACTCTTCTGATGATTTGGTGTAGGTATTGTCTGTTTTCTTTAGGGACGCCAGATCTCGTTGTGGGTCCCCAGTAAGGATTTTGCGGATTCTACTGGCCTGCACAAACGATTCGATCGCTTCACAGAACTTTCGCCATGCTCGAGTTCTCCAGTATCTGATTCGCTTCTTGTACAAGGCCTTTACATTTCTGTAGTGATCCCAATCCTGGTTGTCATATGTGTTCATAGCTCTATTGAGTGTTTTCCTAACCTTGGCTCTGAGGCGTTTTAGCTCTGGGCCCCACCATGATTTTTTGTCGGTTGGGTTGACCTGAGGGTGAATTAGTGGGCATGTTGCTTCATAGCATTTTATTAACAAAGATGTTAGTTTCTCCACTAGTTCTTCTATACTTTGAGTGTTTCTTATTTTTTCAGGACAGTCAAGTGCTTGTAGTCCTTTTTCGAGCATTGCACGAAACTTTTCCTTGTTAGTCTTACGCACATTCCTGTAGGGTTGTATAGGTGTTGGGACTAAGCCTAGATCGAAGCGTATCCACCTGTGATCTGAGCAGGACGCTTCGTCAGACACGTGCCAGTTCGATATGAGTTTGGACCCGCCGTCGTTTGCCAGCGTGAGATCAATTATGGTTCTAGCACGCCTGGTAACGAACGTGGGTTTGTTACCTGTGTTGATAATGTATAGTTTAGTAGTGGATAAGTATTCAAAAAGTGTCTTACCTCTGTTATTAGTTTTTACGTTACCCCAGACTGTGTGATGACAGTTCGAGTCTGTTGCAACGATAATGTCTAATTTTTCTGCCTCGCAGTAGTTGACCAGCCGTACCAGATCTTGTGGTGGGGGGTCTTCTCCGTCTGGAATATAGACAGACGTGAGAACTACTCCCCGCGATGTGCCCGAGGAGTATGCTGTTGTAACTGTTTTAATTGTGCAGACATCTCTGGAACAGAATTCAGTTAGGGTCTGCACGGGTATGTTATTTGTGACAAATATAGCTGCCCTTGGGTTAGGTTCGTTACTTGTTATGAGCTTAGCTTTGAGGTTGCCTAATCCTTGTATGGACCCTGACCGCGATAGCCAGGGTTCTTGGATGAAGGCTACAGCTGTATTGTTTATCTCCAACCACCTACGCAGCTGTGCCGTGGCGGTAAGGCTGTGGTGGAGATTGATTTGGAGAGCTCGACTACTGGGTAAAAGGGACTCCATCGTCAGAGTCATCCCCTGTCCCAAGGTCGAGTTCCTGTATCCCTTGGGCCCAATCCCCGACACTATCCGCCTCATCACCGTCGCTCGCCATGTCGGCGTTCGTCGGATCGTGCGCAGTGTCCAAGAGGGTGCCTTCGGGAGTGTCGTTCTCTACACGACTGGTGCTCGGTTGCTGGGTAGACTCCTCTACCATCATCGGGGTGTCCCCTGACTGTTTCATCTCCGTCGGTGTTGTTTCCTTATTTTGTGGTGGTATGTCCGTAAACCGTCCCTTGCGTTCTTCGAACTTAATGTAGACGGCGCCCAGCATGTAACATAATTGCCGTCCACGTTCTAGAATGGTAGGGATCAGTTCTTCTGGTATGCTGACTACAATGAAGGTCCCTGTAGCCTGTTTTTGCGCCGCGTGCAGCAACCACCGATCTACTTCAGCCCAGGGGTTGAAGTAGCGAAGTGCTTCGCCAATCTTGTTTGTCTCGGCCTTGCCTGGTATTAGAATACCACACCTGACTTTCTTTGGTAAGTCCGATTTCTTTCGAACTTCCAAACTGACTCCGGAAGTCAGTGTGTGGCCGTCGATGTTATTCTTCACCCATTCCATGGCCTCGACGTTCATACACCACAGCTGTAGTGAGCCGTTAGCGTAAGTCGGTTTGCCCTGGAACATGGGTGGATTGCTAGCTCTGGCCTGAACTAGAGACCAGAGTCTGTTATTAAGCGTCTCCTCTATCTCTTCCGCTTGTTCCCTCGTTAGGTGTCCCGCATTTGTTGCTGTAACGGCCGCAATCAAATCGGATTTAGCGGCCGCTGCATAGGATTTGGGTGTCGCACCAGTGCGGGCCTTCTTGTTGGCGCCACTAGGCGTCACCGTATCCTCGGGACGATGTCGTTTGTCAGTATTCTTTGAGGTACCCGGTTCGGGAACTGGCGTTACTTCCACGTTTACCTCTGTTGCTGGCGCCAGAGCCTTTTCAGCTCTTAGCTTCCTCTTTCGCCTGTTTACAGCATTTGGTCTCTTTCTGCGTTTGTCTGGTTCGCTTTTCTCCGTATTTCCAGTGTTCGTGTTGGCCTTTTTGGTTTGTTGTGGCCTGTTTGATTTTTTGGAGGTGACTACCGTCCATGGTCCTCCTTTGTCCGGTCCTGGTAGGGCGGCTGCAGTCACCCCCCCGGACGTCCCCTTCTCAGCATTCGCGATTGCTTCCGCATCAGCCGACGGGGGCAAAACCACGTTATTGGATGCCGCCACATCTGCTTCAGCGTCGGCTCTCGTTTCGCCGGTCATGGGCGCCGGTGGAGCATCTACAGCCGCCCCCCTCCCCGCGACAGCTTCGCCAGCCTCCGCCACCGTTGGGGGGGCCTCCAGTGTCGTGGCTGCCACCTTCCCTCCTATGGCAGAGGCCGTCGAAACCATCGCAGGGCGGCCCGAGGTAGGTGAGGTAAATGAGGTAAGGGGGCCCCGTGGGGCCGCCACTGGCCTCGATTGTTGCTTCTTAGTGGATGTCGGTGGAGCGGGTTTAGAAACCTTGGGTTGCCCCTTGGTCTCCTTCCCTTTTCCCCCTTTCCTACCTTGTTTTGTTTGATCTGTGGCGTGGGACCCTCGCACAGGAAAATCTGTGATTGGATCACCGGACGCGTTCACTGCAGTTGTTTTATTGGGGGCTTCTTCGGGATGTCCTCCGAAGCCACCGGTTTCTCGATGTTTTTAAAATTGAATCCTGTGGTTTCCATGTTTTGTAAAGTAAAATCTTCATCTGCTGAGCTTCCCACCCTCCTTCGAGCCCGCAACTGGGAGTGCTACATGAGCACTAGGACTACCCAGCAGATATAGGTGAAGAGAATAGGCGTACAGCGCGACATCGGGAGCTCGGACGCACGTGCCCGGGGGCCGCGTACTATGTGTGGCTGGTAGACCGGATTCGGATCTACCAGTTGTTCCACACATCCTTACTCCGTCAGCATGGCCTTCCGCTTCTCCCCCTCCACCTCACCTACGGCCCTCTGACGGGACGTATAGCCGTTTCCCCCAAGCTGGTTAGACTCAGGGGCTACTGTTTAGCACGAATTCGGGACCAAAGGGGCGTGTTGTCGGCTGGTCTGGCACGACTCAACCTCCCAGGACTCCGTCATCCGCGCGTACAGCGATCGACTGCGGAGGCTCTACCGCAGGTAGGCAATTGTAGTTGGAATCCGCCGGGTCACCTACTATACCCGGCAGATGGCCTGTCACACTTAGCTACAGCAGTCCGGGGTAGATGGTAATTTGCGGCGCCCGTTTCGACCACAGTATTACCAGGGTGTGCGACCCACTCCAAAAGACCTAAGCCCTAAGGATTGGGTTTGGTTGGGGTGGTTGGGTTGGGACGCGTATGACAGACTTGACAGGGGCAAGCCAATAGCTTAACGCCGCGCACTTAAGCGTACTCACCCCTGCCCTACACCCCCATCCTGGTTTCCTTATCACGGTACCAAACTAGGGATATCCCCTTTCTAACAAAAAAAGAATTATCAAAATCGGTACATCCAGTAGAAAGTTATGCGGTATAATACAACGTAGGTCGACGAAAAAAGCGTCAAGTAAAAACGCATTATTAGATATAACTCGAAAAGTAGTTGTTAGATCTCAAATAAATTTAAATGGGACCAATTGGCACACACCACCTTTCGATTAAAACAAAATTTGTCGAAATCGGTCTACCCGGTCAAAAGTTCTGATGTAACATACATAAAAAAAAAGTACAGTCGAATTGAGGACCTCCTCCTTTTTTGGAAGTCGGTTAAAAATAGTTAAGTAAATACGCATTATCAAAGATTACTCCAAAAGTTGTAATCAGATCTCGATGAAATTTAAATGTGACCACACGATAAACATCAGCTTTCGATTAAATTAAAAATCATCAAAATCGGTACACTCAGTAAAAAATAATGGGGATTTTCGAGAGTTTCCCTCGATTTCTCTAGAATCCCATCATCAGATCCTGGTTTCCTTATCATGGTACCAAACTAGGGATATCTCAAGACCCACGACAGCGTCTCGCACGCTGTATTCGCGGTGACTAGGCACACCAACACCTGTGTCTATTACACCGACGACACAGCCTCAGGATGGCAATTCACCACAGGGATGCCGCCGTCATTGAGGGTGTGCTCGAAATGTTAAAACGTGTTGAGGTGTGAAGACAACACTACAGAATTAATATATTATAATAAATTGTAGCACACCTTATTTGTAAGAATAAATTGTAATTTAATGTAAGGAAAAAAATAGGACTAAGGAAAAAAAATATTACTAATAGTAACATAGGTTAAGTGTATATTGTAAGTAGGCCAAGTAGGCCATAAGTGTACATATACGTTAACTAGACGATAAGTGTACATATATTATAGATAGCAAGTAAGTATAATAAGTAAGTGTACATAAACATGGAAAATAATAATAATAATAATGACAACAATAATTAAAGTAAGGCGCAATATGATAATAAAAAAAATGTTTAAAAAAATGTCTTTTTGCATGTAAGATATCAATTAGTTTAGCATAATTTTGGTCGGTGGACTCACGTCTGCATTAGGGATAGTTAGTTTTCTTAATGTAAGCTGCAGTAGTGTACCAAGTAAATGATGATATCCCTAGTTTATATATATATATATATATATAAACTAGGGATATCTTCTTCCCAACAAAAACCAACAAAAAAAGAATTATCAAAATCGGTTCATAAACGACGGAGTTATTTCCGAACATACATAAAAAAAGAAAATATACATGTATATATATATATATATATATATGTGTGTGGTCGAATTGAGTAATCTCCTCCTTTTTTGAATTCGGTTAAAAAATGATAAAGTGTACGCTCACAGTTCTAAAGAAGCTGCTCAAGTTGTCGGAAAGGTACAATGTGGTCATCATAATATTAGCGTGCTATAACTTCCTGTTAGCACTTTTTATGTTTGGAATCCTAATAAAAATGAGCTATTTTTAAAAGAATATGAAAAATCAAGTTCAATAAAAATTTTACTCAGTCAAATCGATACAAAATTATAAAGTAAGTTTTAGGGTTTTATCAGTTATATATATAGCAACCCTTTTTGGTCTTTATATAGTTATCTTTGGTCTTGCTTTCTATATGTATTACGTTCTTTGATACTCTTTGATTCTTTGACTATATATATATATATATATATGTGTGGTCGAATTGAGTAATCTCCTCCTTTTTTGAATTCGGTTAAAAAATGATAAAGTGTACGCTCACAGTTCTAAAGAAGCTGCTCAAGTTGTCGGAAAGGTACAATGTGGTCATCATCCTGCGTCAGTGATGGTTTGGTGTGGCGAGTCTTATCAAGGAGTCACAAAACTACATTTTTGTTAAAAAAGGAGTGAAAACTTCAGCCAAAGTGTATCAAGATACAGTCTTGGATCATGTTGTGAAACTTCTCAGTAAGTAATACACTTATTTTTATTTTATTTATTTATTTATTTAACATTAATACCAACAAGACATACACTAACAAGAACATAAAAAGAATGAATTTTTACAAAAATATTAAGTATAAGTGTTGCCTTAATTATAGGTGTTACACACAATTCGCAAAAAGAAAACAGACGCACAATATACAAAGTTACATAATTATAACAAATTTTTAAAAATATACCGTGGTCTTTCCAGCAGGACTCTGCACCTGGTCAAAAGGCACGAACTACTCAAGCCTGGCTTGAAGCCAACATCCAGGAAGTATAAGAGTTGAAGACTGGCCCTCATCTAGCCCAGACCTCTACCCTTTAGATTTCAAATCAGTCAGTTTAGTTTTAGAGGACATGGCCTGATCTAAACAATACGGCGACATTGAGTCTCTTAAAAAATCTTTGGAGCAAGCAGTGGCGAAATTTCCCTTGGAAACAGTGCGTAAATCCATAGATTCGTGGCCAAACAGATTAAAGGCCTGTATAAAAGCTAAAGGTGGCCATTTCGAAATATTTAGGTATAAATTTTAATAATAATACATAACTTCATTAAAAAAAAAATGCATTTTCATTTGTAACAGAACTTATGTCTGGACTAGGTATATAGACTTTAGGCGGCGGTCTCCTTCTGCGAAGAGGTAATGACGCAGAAGGAGGCCGCTGAGCGGGCCAGGGAGAATGACGTTTCCGCTGACGCACTCCGGCGCAGACGTACGGGGGCAAGGAAGAGACGGTTTGCCCACGTCCTCCCCCCCTCGCAATAGTGGGGTCACCGGCCGGTAATCGGGGGACTTCGGCCGGCCGGACACAACCTAAAACGTCTGAGGGGTGGCCTTGTTGTGAGTGAGACCACCCCACCATTGTGCCGGGGCCCGGAGGCTTTGTCCGGGCTTACCGCCGGGGTGAGGTGGCGAATGCTAGCGCGACCCCGTCTCGTCCTACCCAGGAGTCTGACATAACAAAAAAAAGGTATATAGACTATTTAAATGGAAATAATAATGAAACCACATTTTTTGTTTTTATTTTGTTTATAAATATTTTTTGATAGGAGTCAAGAATTTGTATTTTCAGTTCTTCTTTATAATTTATGTTTTACAACTTAATAATTATTTATTACATACATTACTACACACATTACTACATACTACATAAATTACATATTTACAAGTTTTTTCTTTTCATAATATTAGCGTGCTATAACTTCCTGCTAGCACTTTTTATGTTTGGAATCCTAATAAAAATGAGCTATTTTTAAAAGAATATGAAAAATCAAGTTCAATAAAAATTTTACTCAGTCAAATCGATACAAAATTATAAAGTAAGTTTTAGGGTTTTATCAGTTATATATATAGCAACCCTTTTTGGTCTTTATATAGTTATCTTTGGTCTTGCTTTCTATATGTATTACGTTCTTTGATACTCTTTGATTCTTTGACTATATATATATATATATATATATATGTGTGGTCGAATTGAGTAATCTCCTCCTTTTTTGAATTCGGTTAAAAAATGATAAAGTGTACGCTCACAGTTCTAAAGAAGCTGCTCAAGTTGTCGGAAAGGTACAATGTGGTCATCATCCTGCGTCAGTGATGGTTTGGTGTGGCGAGTCTTATCAAGGAGTCACAAAACTACATTTTTGTTAAAAAAGGAGTGAAAACTTCAGCCAAAGTGTATCAAGATACAGTCTTGGATCATGTTGTGAAACTTCTCAGTAAGTAATACACTTATTTTTATTTTATTTATTTATTTATTTAACATTAATACCAACAAGACATACACTAACAAGAACATAAAAAGAATGAATTTTTACAAAAATATTAAGTATAAGTGTTGCCTTAATTATAGGTGTTACACACAATTCGCAAAAAGAAAACAGACGCACAATATACAAAGTTACATAATTATAACAAATTTTTAAAAATATACCGTGGTCTTTCCAGCAGGACTCTGCACCTGGTCAAAAGGCACGAACTACTCAAGCCTGGCTTGAAGCCAACATCCAGGAAGTATAAGAGTTGAAGACTGGCCCTCATCTAGCCCAGACCTCTACCCTTTAGATTTCAAATCAGTCAGTTTAGTTTTAGAGGACATGGCCTGATCTAAACAATACGGCGACATTGAGTCTCTTAAAAAATCTTTGGAGCAAGCAGTGGCGAAATTTCCCTTGGAAACAGTGCGTAAATCCATAGATTCGTGGCCAAACAGATTAAAGGCCTGTATAAAAGCTAAAGGTGGCCATTTCGAAATATTTAGGTATAAATTTTAATAATAATACATAACTTCATTAAAAAAAAAATGCATTTTCATTTGTAACAGAACTTATGTCTGGACTAGGTATATAGACTTTAGGCGGCGGTCTCCTTCTGCGAAGAGGTAATGACGCAGAAGGAGGCCGCTGAGCGGGCCAGGGAGAATGACGTTTCCGCTGACGCACTCCGGCGCAGACGTACGGGGGCAAGGAAGAGACGGTTTGCCCACGTCCTCCCCCCCTCGCAATAGTGGGGTCACCGGCCGGTAATCGGGGGACTTCGGCCGGCCGGACACAACCTAAAACGTCTGAGGGGTGGCCTTGTTGTGAGTGAGACCACCCCACCATTGTGCCGGGGCCCGGAGGCTTTGTCCGGGCTTACCGCCGGGGTGAGGTGGCGAATGCTAGCGCGACCCCGTCTCGTCCTACCCAGGAGTCTGACATAACAAAAAAAAGGTATATAGACTATTTAAATGGAAATAATAATGAAACCACATTTTTTGTTTTTATTTTGTTTATAAATATTTTTTGATAGGAGTCAAGAATTTGTATTTTCAGTTCTTCTTTATAATTTATGTTTTACAACTTAATAATTATTTATTACATACATTACTACACACATTACTACATACTACATAAATTACATATTTACAAGTTTTTTCTTTTCATAATATTAGCGTGCTATAACTTCCTGCTAGCACTTTTTATGTTTGGAATCCTAATAAAAATGAGCTATTTTTAAAAGAATATGAAAAATCAAGTTCAATAAAAATTTTACTCAGTCAAATCGATACAAAATTATAAAGTAAGTTTTAGGGTTTTATCAGTTATATATATAGCAACCCTTTTTGGTCTTTATATAGTTATCTTTGGTCTTGCTTTCTATATGTATTACGTTCTTTGATACTCTTTGATTCTTTGACTATATATATATATATATATATATATGTGTGGTCGAATTGAGTAATCTCCTCCTTTTTTGAATTCGGTTAAAAAATGATAAAGTGTACGCTCACAGTTCTAAAGAAGCTGCTCAAGTTGTCGGAAAGGTACAATGTGGTCATCATCCTGCGTCAGTGATGGTTTGGTGTGGCGAGTCTTATCAAGGAGTCACAAAACTACATTTTTGTTAAAAAAGGAGTGAAAACTTCAGCCAAAGTGTATCAAGATACAGTCTTGGATCATGTTGTGAAACTTCTCAGTAAGTAATACACTTATTTTTATTTTATTTATTTATTTATTTAACATTAATACCAACAAGACATACACTAACAAGAACATAAAAAGAATGAATTTTTACAAAAATATTAAGTATAAGTGTTGCCTTAATTATAGGTGTTACACACAATTCGCAAAAAGAAAACAGACGCACAATATACAAAGTTACATAATTATAACAAATTTTTAAAAATATACCGTGGTCTTTCCAGCAGGACTCTGCACCTGGTCAAAAGGCACGAACTACTCAAGCCTGGCTTGAAGCCAACATCCAGGAAGTATAAGAGTTGAAGACTGGCCCTCATCTAGCCCAGACCTCTACCCTTTAGATTTCAAATCAGTCAGTTTAGTTTTAGAGGACATGGCCTGATCTAAACAATACGGCGACATTGAGTCTCTTAAAAAATCTTTGGAGCAAGCAGTGGCGAAATTTCCCTTGGAAACAGTGCGTAAATCCATAGATTCGTGGCCAAACAGATTAAAGGCCTGTATAAAAGCTAAAGGTGGCCATTTCGAAATATTTAGGTATAAATTTTAATAATAATACATAACTTCATTAAAAAAAAAATGCATTTTCATTTGTAACAGAACTTATGTCTGGACTAGGTATATAGACTTTAGGCGGCGGTCTCCTTCTGCGAAGAGGTAATGACGCAGAAGGAGGCCGCTGAGCGGGCCAGGGAGAATGACGTTTCCGCTGACGCACTCCGGCGCAGACGTACGGGGGCAAGGAAGAGACGGTTTGCCCACGTCCTCCCCCCCTCGCAATAGTGGGGTCACCGGCCGGTAATCGGGGGACTTCGGCCGGCCGGACACAACCTAAAACGTCTGAGGGGTGGCCTTGTTGTGAGTGAGACCACCCCACCATTGTGCCGGGGCCCGGAGGCTTTGTCCGGGCTTACCGCCGGGGTGAGGTGGCGAATGCTAGCGCGACCCCGTCTCGTCCTACCCAGGAGTCTGACATAACAAAAAAAAGGTATATAGACTATTTAAATGGAAATAATAATGAAACCACATTTTTTGTTTTTATTTTGTTTATAAATATTTTTTGATAGGAGTCAAGAATTTGTATTTTCAGTTCTTCTTTATAATTTATGTTTTACAACTTAATAATTATTTATTACATACATTACTACACACATTACTACATACTACATAAATTACATATTTACAAGTTTTTTCTTTTCATAATATTAGCGTGCTATAACTTCCTGCTAGCACTTTTTATGTTTGGAATCCTAATAAAAATGAGCTATTTTTAAAAGAATATGAAAAATCAAGTTCAATAAAAATTTTACTCAGTCAAATCGATACAAAATTATAAAGTAAGTTTTAGGGTTTTATCAGTTATATATATAGCAACCCTTTTTGGTCTTTATATAGTTATCTTTGGTCTTGCTTTCTATATGTATTACGTTCTTTGATACTCTTTGATTCTTTGACTATTCTCTGTGGGTCTTGCTCTCCGTGATGTTGCTAAAAATCTATATCACATTGCAGTAAAATCAATTGGGACGTATTATTTGGTATATACATGTTATTCAGATAAATAATATAAAAATGGCTGGTGCAAGTGAAGAAAGTACATCGAAAGAAGCTTCAGATAAATTAGTCCTTAGTACAGGGCAAATTGAAACTCCTGTAAGTAGTAAAATTATAAAATATTTTCTTGATAAAATATGAAAATGTCACTCAAACTATATTTTGTTGTTACTAAGTTAAATAGTCAAGCATTGTAATAAGAATTTTCACTCTATTAATACTGGCTACATTTATATTCACTTCGACTGTCAATAATTGTTCAACTCGAAAAAATGTTTTATTAACTAGGTCATTATATTTTTTAGAATAATGCACAGATCAATGAGCAACCTATTCAGACGACACAAGAAACAACAAGATTAGAATCTTTTTTTGCGGTTACAAAATCATTGATAATAAGGGCTTTAGTTGTTTATCTTATAACATCGATGTTTCGTCAACCATCAGTGCCCAAACCAGATGCGAACAGTTCTGCTGGAGTTACTCGTTCTCCCGCTGTGAATATGTTTGCTAACGGGACAATATTAGATATGTATTCTTATTTATCTGAAAAAGAGTTTTTAGAAAACCCTGATGAAGGTAAATTAATCTGGAAACTGCCTGGTCTGATTTATGGAGATTGGTATGGGGGACCAAATAATGACGGCACTTACACATATTCAACAAATTTTGTGCCTTCAGAGCAATTAAAGAATAATGGTTCTATTTACCTCCATGTATACATAGTGGAATCGGGAAAATCTCTAGACGAAAAGGATAAAAATAACTATGCTGGACCTTTCATCACCTATGGCAAGAAAATGATAAATAAATATAAAAAGTTAAAGTATCTCAAAACTCACAACCTTTTAACTGGGCAAACTGAGAAGTCGGAGGAAGAAATTAAAAAAGCAGAAACACTAAAAGAAGAAATAGTTTCTCATTGGCACCCAAATTTAACAATTAATATAGTCACTGATCACACTAATTGGATGCAAGGCAGTGTGCCTCCACCTCTAGATGAGTTTATTTATTTCTTACCTGATGGTAAGCAGTATAAGCCTGCCGTATTTGTTAATGACTATTGGAATATGATGAGAGATTACACGCCATTGAATAATACAGTTACAAATCTTCAATTAAAATTGACTTTTCAACCATTAAGTCTTTTTAAATGGCAACTTTATACTACTCAGGCTATGCGAGACAAGTTGAACATGTTTTCAGCATTAGGAGCAGAGGAACAGGACGAAGAACAAGATACTATAAAAGAGTTATTGTTGGACACATCACCATATCTATTAGCTTTGACAATATCGGTGTCGATTTTGCACTCTATATTTGAGTTGTTGGCTTTCAAAAATGACATACAGTTCTGGAACAATAGGCAGTCCCTTGAAGGTCTCTCTGTAAGATCAGTGTTTTTCAATGTGTTCCAATCAACCGTAGTCCTACTTTATGTTTTAGACAATGAGACAAATGTCATGGTGAGAATATCATGTTTCATTGGTCTTATGATTGAAATATGGAAAATTAACAAAGTAATGGATGTTAAAATAAATAGAGAGGAAAGAATATTGGGTATCCCAAAACTAACTTTTACTGATAAAGGGTCCTATGTGGAATCAAGTACTAGACAGTATGATACTTTAGCGTTCCGCTATCTTAGCTGGGCTTGTTTCCCTCTTCTCATTGGATACGGAGTCTACTCCTTGCTATACCAAGAACACAAAGGATGGTATTCTTTCATTCTTAACATGATGTATGGATATTTATTGACTTTTGGATTTATAATGATGACACCACAGCTGTTTATTAATTACAAGTTAAAGTCAGTGGCTCATTTGCCATGGCGCATGATGACATACAAATTCTTAAACACATTTATTGATGATATCTTTGCATTTGTTATCAAAATGCCTACTATGTACCGTATAGGATGTTTTAGAGATGGTATGTATGAAAATTTGAGGTAAATATAATTTTGTTATTATTTTATAAATATTTTTATAATATATTTTTAATTACAGATATTGTCTTCTTTATATTTTTATATCAACGTTGGATATATAAGGTTGATCATAAGAGAGTGAATGAATTTGGTTTCTCTGGAGAAATGGAACAGCAAAAACAATCTGAAAATGGCAATCTTGCCATCACCGAAGGAGAACAACCAACTGATAAGAAAAATGATTAAATAGTGAAATTTTAGTTAGTGAAATTGATATTTTGCAATATGTAAGGGAAAAAGGCTAAAAATTTAGGCCAACTTGTGATTGTACAACATATTTAAAAACCTGTCAAAGGAATATTGTACTATATTAAGCATTTAATGTCACTATCTCACCATTGAGTTTTATCTTTATGTAATATTATTATATAAAAAATAGTAAAACCATACTTATTAACTTTTTGGTCTACCATTCAAATAAGGGGGCGTTCATAAAAGACGTGAGATGTTTAAGGGGGGAGGGGGTCGAGTCAAATCTCATCTAATCTTACGTTGGAGAGAGGGCCTTGGCAAATATCACGCAATTTTTTCTCTGATTGACACAAAAAAAAAATTATACTATTTTGGTCCATGTAATCCAGATTGTACATGCTTAAGATTTAATCTTAAGAGTAATCGTAATACGATTAAGAACATTTACTAATTCGTTCGAAAGAAAATAATTTCAATAGCAATCAAAAGCGTTTACGTAAGAAACCCACATTTTGAAAAATCTCACGTGAGATTAGAGGATGGGGGAGGGGGTTGAATAAAATCTCACCAGGGGGGGAGGGATGGACAGAAAATTTAAAAAAAAAACACCTCACGTAATTTATGCCTCCTAAGATGTTTTGATTAAACATTTACCAAATATTTTTTTCCTTTAATAACTCTACATTCTTTATATAATTAATATTAGTTAAATATTTATTGAATATGTTGTAAAATGTATAGATAAGCATTACTAGCTTCCTTGAGATCAACTAAGAAATAAGGAGCTCAAATCTTGTGTGTTTAACGATAGTAGTTTACTTCAGATTATGTGTAATAATTGTGAAAATACATATGTAATCTTGCTGATTTTTGTTTTTCCTGTGAACAAGATTGATACAATAGTTTCTTCTATCGAAATTTTTAATCATTTTATTATTTGTGATGTTCGTATTGATAAATGAATTTTTATATATTATTACTACTGACAAAGATAGTAAACTATCACTGCTAAGATTGTTACGATTATTTAAATAAAATTATATCCTTAACAATTAATTAAAAGTTTTATAAAATAATAAATATAAAAAAAAAAACAGTTACAAATAGAATGAAACAAATAACTTTTGGGTAAGTTGTACTGATTTAGTACAAAATAGCATGGACGTAAGCGTAGTTTATAATATTTATACTATTACAATAACACTCTAATCAATGTACGACAGTTTGTATTTCTTTTGTACCTTTCTGTAACATCAAATTTTGAAATTCTAGGTTCTAGAAAAATTATTGCATTTTGTTATACTTATGGAGTTTTGAGGCAGATCTGTGTAAATTTGTAGAAATAGTTATTTTCTAAATAACTGCAAATATTTTTTGAAAATTTTTATTTTAGTTTTACTAGAGCAATAATGATTTTAAAATATGGATTTGTTATAGTTGAAAGTATAAAACAAAATTATATAAAAAAAAAATGCAGCTGTGGCTTGAAAGAATAAATGTTGATGATATTCTGTATTATCTTTACTTAAAAAGTTAGAAATACTTGCTCCAGTGGTTATATTTCAAATAAAATTTTGTTAATTTTCAGGATAGACAATTTTCCATTTTTATTCCAATACTTCAGTAATTAACAGTATTTTTCATTGAAGTCTAAACAATTCCTTTAGTGTACTTTTTTAAATTCTCGTTTTTAATGTGTATTAAATTGTTGTTCGAATATTGTTTTGTTATTATTTCATACCTCTAAAATTATATATTTATTTATTTATTGAACAAAAAATGTACTGACCGTCAATCATGTTGACGTTGTATCAAAATTAAAGCTGTCATATTAGATAATTAGACACTTAAAAAGAACGCTTATAAAGAACTCACTATTGACGGCGCCACGTTCGCTTAGACCGAATATAAAAAAATCATATCAAAATTTTCGATCTAGCGAGTACATCGTTCCATAGCTTAATTGGCTAGAGCACCGACACGGTCAGTCGGAGACGCAGGTTCGATCCCGCTGGAACAGTCGACTTTATATGATATTAAAAAAAAATGAAAAAAAGAGGAGGTTCTCGACTCCACTTACTTTTTTTATGTATGTTACCTCAGAACTTTTTACTGGGTGGACTTCGATGATTCTTTTTTTAATCGAAAGGTGGTGTGTGTCATGTGGTCCCATGTAAATTTAACTGAGATCCAACAAGAATTTTCAATCTAAAATAAAATCATCTATACATATAATAAAATGGTAGGAAAGTCCAAACTGTACATTGAATATTTTTTTAAAAGAATACTTGGGGTGTGATCTACAATCGATACCGAAGTCAAAAATAAAGTTTTTAGAATTTTTGTTTGTATGTATGTCCGGGATAATCTCAAAAAGTACCGCATGGATTTACTTCAAATTTGGCACGAATATTATTAAGAAGTCGGGTCAACATATAGGCTACATATTATCATGCTATCACCTACCGGGAACGAGCAGTGAACCTTTATTTCCTCAACGCATTCTGTAATGTGTAATCTAACGACGCATGTTTGAATGTTGTTGTTATTATGTTAATAACCATGCTATATAAGCTAGCTTCACACTATAAAAATCACGCAATATAAGTAACTAAGCCGATAAACATAATTAAATGAATATAAGTAGTCAATTTCAAAGCAGCGCCATCTATGAGATTTTTCTGTAGATATGAAATGTAAAGAAGAAACGGGTAAATAAATGTTATTTTAAAAGGTATAATCGTAGGTATTTTTGGTGCTGTATAGCATTCACGCAGACGACGTCGCGGGCAGCAGCTAGTACAAAATAAGAGGAAGTTCTCGACTCGAATTACTTTTTTTAAATGTATATTACCTCAGAACTTTTTACTGGGTGGACCGATTTCGATTATTCTTTTTTTAATCTAAAGGTGGTATGTGGCATGTGGTCCCATGTAAATTTAACTGAGATCTAACAAGAATTTTCAATCTAATAATGTTTGCTTGACTATTTTTTTTTGTTGATCTACTTTGTATTATACCGCATAACTTTTCACAGGCTAGATATACCGATTTTAATGATTCTTATTCTAATCGAAAGCTGATGCTTGTTTTGTGGTTCCGTTTTAATTTGATCGAGATCTTATGACTACTTTTGTAATTGAAGTCGGTTTTTCTTCGTTTACGAGCATACTCAATTAATTATCAACAAATTAATAGGTATGTAGTTCAAATATCATGTTTTAATACTTATCGGTAAGTATATTATGTATTTTGAAATGTGGTGTTACATTTCTTTATGTGTATATATTTCTCATTGTTATTAAATTTCTTTATGTGCTTTTTTACCACGCTTTTATTAGCTTGGGTTGTATGTATGTATGTAATGGAATCTTTGAGCATAATTTTCACCAACTGCTAGAAGTTTGATTAATTTGAAACTTTGCACACGTATCAAGGACCAATGACAATGCAATAATTTAATAACAGTTTCCCAATATCCTTATTATTATATATACTTTATTGCACTTAAAAACAGAATATACAGACAATTACACTTACTCTTTCACTCGGGCATTCGGCACAGCACAACGGAGGCAAATACTTTTACAGGCTAGTTGCATTTTTACCTTGTTTATTCTTTACCAGCTGTTTCCCGCACGCTTCGCGTGGCGTAAGTTCGTGGCTTCGCTCCGCGCGGAATAGATATTATTTTATTGTTTATATTAATAATGGAAAACTATCACATGTCCGCAAATAATTAATTGAAAAACGAAGTAAAAAATAAAAATAAATTATAGCTTACGAAGACTAAAAGAGACTCTACTAAGAGACAAAAACTACGCTTTTATAGCTAATCAAACTAAAAAGTAGAAAATAATTTTTAATTAGAAAGAGTTTATATTACAGTAGTAGAGGATCGAACAATCAATCATAATTAATTACTTCGAAATAAAATTATAATAAAATTTATGTTATTAAGAGAATAATTCAATTCAGAGTAAAAAGCGTGGGGTGCTTGATATATTAAAGTGACAGTTATTTTTTTTAATTCCCGCCACGTTTTGATAAAAGCCAACTTTGACCCACCTATATTTTGTGGGCGAAGTGTGCGATGTGGTTGCGAACAGTAACGTCATGTATGACGTCGAGCGATTGCTCGGTACGACGCGACAAAGGCCTTTAAAAAGGTCTTGATAGGTTAAGGTGTCACATTTTTAAAAACTAGCTGTAAATATTCAAGTTGTAAAGATATTATGTCACGTAGCAGTAAGGTAAATAAAAACAGGAAATGAACTAATAATAATATTTATAATAATTTATGATACATAAACGTTATAATCACTGCGGGTCGCCGATCAGTGGGCAGCCGGGCGCCCAATGTCCCCGGGCGCCGCAGCGGAAGCAGCGCCCGTAGCCGCCGTAGTACGCGTCCCGTCGGCCTGGGACTGTCCTTCGTCTTGTTCCGTTACGACCCAGGGATATGGTATCTAGAACACATAAGAGAGAAAGAAAATTTATTTTTTGTTCATACATAAAAAGTTTACTAATTATAAAAAACGAGTCTACTTTAGACCCATAGACCAACATGGAGGGGAGTAGCCATGTACAGGCGTTCCCCTCTGTCAAGGTATAAGTCCAAAAGGTCCTACGCGTACAATAAAACTAGTTGCACACGCACTGATCACTAGACTAAATATAGTTGTGCGATTGAATCAATGTCCTGCAAAAAATGCTGAATTGTTCAGTTTTTTGCTGCAAAAAGAGATCTGCCACGTCAAATTTACTAAACGATGTCGTTACCTTTCATATGAAAGTATTTTTTATTCACATTATTATTGTATACTTCTTTTAAACCTTTTTTAAACTTAAAATTTACAAATGTTATCGGTCGTGTTGTTTCGAATTTGTTTACCAACACAGGCCGCTCGCCCTCATACAATATGCAGATCGGTCGAGCGACTGATCCGAGTCTATTTCCGAGAAGTTGCTGTCGCCGAGCGATAGTGTTGTTACCGGTTTGTTGTAGAAAATTATCGATAAAAACGGCAATGGCAAAGGAGGAGAGAGACATATTTGAGATTCTGATTTATTTATAATATAATACTGCGAGCGTAATTTTAATATACATAGTTTTATAATAAAATTGCATTAAATTAAATATAATACAATACTTACGAGTATTAACACATTTTAGTACAATTACTTAGTGTTAACTTCGACCATAATGTTTTATATTAATTTTTGCAAGTTTCCTAAAGATCCAAACTTAAGGCATACGTGGAATTTTTTTGGTAATAACAAACTAACCTGGAAATAATAGAAGGAAATAGTGTCATTTGCTCAAATCATTTCAATACCTCTGACTTTTAAGTGTGGAACTGGCAAGATTAATAATGAAAAATATACCAGTATAAGCATTTCTTTCTTAACGAAAAAAGAAAACCCACAAAAAATGTATTCGTCATATTTACAGAAAACTAATAAATTTTAAAAACCAGTAATAGATACAACTGTCACTGGTTTTTAAAATGATATAAACATTTAGTTTATTTTTGACATGATAATTATTGTAGTACATAATAAATAAAGTCCATCTTTATAATAACACCTTATCTTTGTATACTTTAAAAACCTAATTTTTCCCTAACAGTGTACTTGCATTTATCAATAATGCGTATCGACAGTTGTTACAACCACGGCTGTAAGCAACTTATCAGTGTAGTTGCGGCATGTCATACTGTAATGACACAGAATGTGTCTATGTGTGTGTGAAAAATGTAAGCGTGTTTTTAATTTAGTATCTGTGAGTTTTGTAGTGACAGGCGATTATTTTTGTGTGGGAATTAGATAAAGTGTGCATGTCAGTGATTTCCCCCGCAAAACTGACAGACAGTTTTGTATCGGCAAAAAACGCTATGGCGACTCCCCTCCGTGTTGCTCTTTGTTTAGACCACACGACTGAAGTAAAATTTCTGCACAATAGATCTTCACTGTGTCTTAGATATACTAAGCGTAACTGGATATGAGAGAAAGAAAACGTGTGCTCGCACTTCCCTTTCTTGCCCCGTTCGCCTCACGCGATCACACTTTTCGCAACGCTCTCGTCACGCATTCACCAGCTTACTCCCCAAGTCAAGGGTGCGTAAACAAATTTAACTTCAAAAATTAAGTAGTATGATGATATAATCATACCATAAACAAAATAATACAATGCTACTCTTTGCAAATTGGTTGTAGAACTGTAATTCTAAAACGTATATAAGCCGTCCAAGTGCGTTAAAAACCGTACAATTCCGAATCTGTGTCGCAGGACTCTAATTACTAATTAACAAGTAACTAATAGACAAGCTTTCTTTCTTTAGGGCTAGTTTCACTGGTGGTAGATAGTTTATTAATTAATAGTTGTTACCTGGGAAATCATCCGTGGCCTCGGCGGAGAGGTCGTTAGCATTGTAAGATCCACCGTCGGAATCTGATCTCTCGAATTCGAATTCAGAGTCGTACCCAAGGATGTAATCGTCGAGTTCACTGAAATAATTGAAGTCATTAATTTAAACATAAATAAACCTAAAACTTTTTTGAGCATTAATAGTGGTCTTACTTGAGTAGCTTGTTAGCTTGAATTTGACAGTTAGCTTGCTTTCCGCTTCAAGGGTTGCGGGTTTGATTTCCTCCTCACATATTTAAATGTATAAAAAAGGGTATAAGTTGCTTGCGCTTAAAGAGGGCCGGGGAAAAGGTCCAGTTCTTTAAATTTCCAACACTATACTTTAAAAAAAACCGATATGGCGTGCTCTCCCTTAGCAACCAATAACAAAAGTCGGTCTGTGTAAAGCATAAGGGGCGGTCGACATAACTCAATTTGTAAAATATGCCGATTCAATTAGACTTAGTTTAGCAATAACATCCGACCGATCTTATATAATCTTATATATTAAACTTATCGTGTCACAATGTTAGTTACCATACTCCTCCGAAACGGCTGGACCGATTTTTATGAAATTTTGCGTGCATATTGGGTAGTTCTGAGAGTTGGCCAACATCTATTTTTTTACCCCTAAGTTACAAGGGGGGGGGAGGGGGATTAAGGGTGTTAATAATATATATGGCAAAACAATGTTTCCTGGGTCAGCTAGATGTCCATCTTAAATGGTCACCTCAATTACCACAGGAACACAACGTTACTTGAGAGCAGTATTCTTTAGCTGTGATCTTCTAAGGTTGAGGGACTTCCCCAGTCGGGCTGTTTCAGATTTTGCGCAGGATATTTTCTACTGTGTCCTAACTCATGAAATGATGTATTAAAAGATATATGAACACTTACAGGCCCATGAAGTTGTCCGGGGTGAGGTCCTCGTCCTCGTCCTCCTCCTCCTCCTCGAGGGACTCGGAGCTTTCGTCTTCTTCTTCATACGAGTCTCTTCGTCTACAAGAAAGTATATGTCTAAATAAGTATGTATAATTGTTGATCTCGGTTCGATTTCGAGCTTGAATATTTTATTATAGATACTTAAAAATCTTAATTAAGCTAGAAACAAGCTTAGAATAATAGACACGACTTCCGTATCATGCTGCAGTCCTTGCGGGTTTCCTCAGTCCCCACCGTGTCTCGGAGAGCACGTGAAGTCGTCGGTCCCGGTTGTTATCATGTACACCTGATAGCGATCATACTCATAGTAGGAAATATATCTGCCAACTCGCAATGGAGCATCGTGATGGATTAAGCTCCAATCCTTCTCCTACATGAGGAAAGAGGCCCAGTACTGGGATATTACAGGCTGAAGCGGTAATTCATATAATAAACAGATAACATAAATTAAACTTTCACAATAGGATGCACAGTACATGCAATATTGTGAAATTCTATAGTAATTTGATACAATTAACTATAATTAAATGTTACATATTTGTTTTGCTTATCGCGAATGTAACTAATGTGTTTAATAAAGTGTAGTTTTATCATTTCGTCTATTTTTTCATATGTCATGCATGATAATATAAGGTTTTCACTAATTGTGTATTGTTTGATAAGTAGGGATTGCAAGCGCGTTGCCGACTCTATAACTTATAAGACCCTCCCTAGGAACTCGGGCAACCTTACCACAGGAACACAAAATTACTTGAGACAGTATTATGTAACTGTGATCTTCTGTAAGGTTGAGGTATTTCCTCAGTCGGGCTGCTCCAGATTTTAAGCTGAATATATTCAAATGAAATGTATCATCATCAATAAAAAAAAATATGACAGAATTTCCATACATAAGTTTTTACGTGCTTTATTTCACTCATTAAAGAATAGAATTTCTAAAAACATTTTTCTTTTTGAGTTTTAAAGTTTTGAGCAAACTTTCTTTTATAGTTTTAGTTAGTTCTTTTGAGTGATACAGTGAGTCAGACACTCAAGATATGTAATAAGAGCCATTTCACAGTTTTTTAGCTCTGTAAGTTTACGTAAATTTGGTCGCATCACGCGAGTCGTACGAGCCGCGCGATCTTTGTGCTAGTTAGTATAGTGTGACAACCAAAAGACCATCTTAATCATTTTCTAATGTATAATAAAAAATAATAACTATGGTATAAAATGTTTTTTACATAATTAATTTGTTAAAAATTTTCAAGTCTGTTCATATAACAACAGTCAATAAATTTAAAATAAAAATAAAAAATCAATTTTATGAAACAATTTTTTTTAAATTGATTTCCGTTTTTGACTTTACGAATGAATCTAATATTTACGATATGAATAAAATAGCATTTTATTATGCCCCAGAAAATGTGTGTGTGAATGTTAGTTGCATAGTTTTGGATGAAAGTAGACCATCAAATTTTGCAGGTTTTAATTTTTTTATAAACTCAATGACACCGACAAACATATTAATTAACAAATAACAAGACAAACAGATTGAAATGCCTATTTGTATTGATAATGTGAGAAAAAAAATTAAATTATACATTTGTTTACAGAAATTATCATTATATTATTTTACAGTCATTTTCGTTATATGTTTTTATTTTTATGAAAGTATCAAATGCGGTTTATCCACTATAACAACAGGCGCTTGGCGCGTGTGAGCGAAAGAGACGGCTGCGCAGAATTTGGCGTGGAACTTATCTCTAAGAGCGCTGGCGCTGGCGCTCGACTCTGATTTATTGGTTTTGATGCGTGGTAATATATACTATCTTTTTATTATTTAATAAAAAATGATTACATCTTTTAATTATTTATTTTTTGGTATTCCTTAACGATGTAAGTTTACTTTGATAAAGATAGTTTGTTAAAATTTCTTAGTTTTCTAAGAAAAATATCGCTTTTAAACTTGTACTTATTTGGAAAATATTCGTAACTTTAAATTTTTATTTTGTCGATTAATAGAGATACAAATTGAATAAAAATCTTTTCTAGTATTCAACAAAATTATATTCCATATTATATATTTTGATATTTTTTTAAATGGTTTCAACGTAGAGGTTATTGAAAAGTAGGACTTCAAAGTATACATTGCGACCGTTTGACCAGGGAGGAAGGCTGATGTCAAGGTTAATAATTTTACACACATAATATATATCAAAATTGTTTCTCCTTATTCCCTTACAACTTTAGAGTTGCTCTATTAAATTTCAATAATAGAAATTATATTATTGCATACAATACTGAGATTAACGACGTCAAAATGTTTCAATTCCGCGGATTATTACAAATTTTTATGAAATGGCTCTTAAATGTGAAAATAGTATATAAAAACAAACATACCGGCTGCTTCTTGGTTTTATTTTCTTCTCCAGTTCCGACTCAAGCTCTGTGAACAACACAGCTTCATAAAGTTAGTAATTTTACTAAAGTTATTTCATATTAATAAATTTTACATAAAAATTATATACATAATATAATTAATAAAAAAAATTGAATATGCATATGCGTTATGTAATATTTGCAGTATACGTTTCATGAATTCAATATTAGAGTTATAAATATTTGTTCAATAACAAAATATTTAACATATTTATGAAACACATACCACATTTTTAGATTATATAATCGCGCATACATATAAAACTTTGACATCATTATGAAGCTGTCTTGTACACTAGTCATTTAAAAAAAAAAAAAATTATTGTACCTTGTCGATTTTTCAACATTTCTTGTCTTTTTGTTTTCATTTCTTCTGATAGATTCTGTACCATTTTATCGATAAAAGAATCCAGGACTAAACTTTTACATTCTGATGTGATGGATGTCCTAAAAATTGAATTATTTTGCTATAATACTAAAGCCCTTTGTTAAAAGCTTATCAGATTTAAGTATAAGCATTAATAATATTATATTTACCGGCATATTGGACAATCTTTCTTTTTCTTTTTCCACATTGAAATACAATATTTACAGAATGTATGTGAGCAGTTGAGAGTGGTCGCTGATACAAATAATTCCGCACATATACTACATTGTAATTCGCTTTCCATTATTTCTCCTACTTCAGCAATTTTGTTCGACGACTCTGCTTTTGTTTCTGGTACGGTGTTCTCAAGTAATTTCTTGTTTTCATTTTCAACGTTTTGCAGTTTATTTCGAACCTGTAAAAAAGAAGTAATCATTACTCTATTTCAAATTATTGTAAAATAATGTGCAAAGATTAAAATTTATTTAGTTAATGTTTATTACAATTAATGTGTATCTCGAGTACCTTTTCTAACTGTTCCTGTAGCGAACTTATTACTTCACTCGATTGTTCTGCTTGTTTCTGTATTCTTTCCGCTGCCAATGCTGCTAGTTCTACTTCTCTCTCTGTGACTCTTGCCTGAAAAATAATAAAATATAAATATTTATCAAAATAAGTAGTATTATAATAAATATATATATACATATATAACATACACAAATAGTCGACTGTTCCTAAGGTAAGCCAACTTAATGTTTTTGGATAGAGCATGCAATGCATAATTACATTTGATTATAAAGGTTTTATTGGTCTAAATTAATAATAATAAATATCTATAGCATAGGTACATACATGGTAGTCCTAAGGTGAGCAACTTAATGCTTGTGTTATAGGTAAAAGCCGCCTGATATAGCTACAATTATTTTTTCAATAAATTTACAGTATATTACATATATATATATATATATATATATATATATATATATATATATATATATATTTATATACGTAAGAATGAGTAGAAATATTAAACATCAAGATAAATAATTAAGGCTATACAGGCAGGAAATAATTTTATAAACAATGATGTGACATTGATATATGATTTTTTATTAGTAGATTCAGTTTCAGTATGATTGTTCTAATTATACATGTCGTGTGAATCTTCTGCGTTACATATCTTTACACATAAGTGTACTTAAAGGGTTACTGGGCATCTTATAGATGGAGAAAGAAGCCTATGACCAGCAGTGGGATGTCATAGGCTGAATCGTCGTTAAAGGAAATTTACCTTTAAATCTTCAATAAATTTTTCCGAATTTTTTACAGCTTCATTTAATCTTTTTTGAATTTCTTCTCTTTCTTGCATCTAAAATTAAAAAAAAAAAATTAATAAAAAAAAAAATAGTGACATCTTATAAATTATTAAAAAATTAATGGTTTTATTACTCCTTCAAAAATCGATTTATTTTTTATATAATATTTAATCAGAAAATGAAACCTGAGTGATTTGATATATAAATACAACAACTATATAGTAATAATATACTTTATTGCACATTTAGGGCTTGTTTCACCAGTTGTGGATAATTCTATTTGACAGATGATGATACAAATAGACTAACTACAAATAGACTAACTACAAATAGACTAACAGCGAGAGGTTGAATAGGCCAGTAAGACCAATTCTCCTCAATTCATAAACTGCAAATGCAACTTGATTAATATGTGTGAATAGAAATATCTCATGAATATAGTACAATTCAATGGTAAAAAGAATATAAATAAATAAATAAAATAAATATTTACACAATACACACACGGTCGTCTGTCCCTAAAGTAAACAACTTAATGCTTGTGTTATAGGTAACAACCGACTGGTATAGCTACATTTTTTTTTCTTCGATAAACATACTTATAAATAATACATATATAAATATATAAATAAATATATACATTACACCCAGGCTCAGGGTGGGAATCGAACCCACAACCCCCGGAGCAGAAAGCAGGGGCACTACAAACTACGCCAACGGGCTAGTCGAAGAATAATAAATAAATAAACTTTTTACTATCAGATAATGTCATCCATCACTTAGTGTTATTCACAAGTGGTCAATCACGCCTTAAAGCAAAGAATAAAATTAAAGATACAAGTACTTATAATCAAGGTGATCTTATTGCTAAAAAGAAAATTCGTCCAGAGAACCTGATGAATTTCTACTACATATATAGCTATATAAAAGTTCAAAATAACAATTACCAATTTTTCCATTTTAGATTTGTCTTCACTTTTAACTTTCTCCATTTCCTCTAGTTGTTTGTGCAGTTGTTGTTGTGCTTCACATCTCTGTTTTTCAGTATGTTCAACTTGCTCCTCAAGATTTTTCTTTATATTACTAAGTTCTTCCATTAGTTCACATTCTCTTTGCTTCTTCTGTTCTACTAATTCATGTAATTCCTAGAATTGAGGTTACTATTTAAATGATAATAAATATCGGCAACGCGCTTGCGATGCTTCTGGTGTTGCAGGTGTCTATAAGCTACGGTAATCGCTTACCATCAGGTGAGCCGTACGCTTGTTTGCCGACCTAGTGACATAAAAAAAAAAAAAAAATCTAACATACACAAACAGTTGTTTGTTCATAAGGTAGGCCCCTTAATGCCTGTGTTTTAGGTAACAGACGTATTTATGATGCCATAAGTTGATTACACACCCTTTTAATGTCAAAAAAATTATACACGCAAGAAACCAACAAACATAAAAAAGTTAAGGGTAGCAAAATCATCAATTAATAAAAAAAAATAATACATATTATAGACATTTGGTATACTACAACTTAGATAATGTACCTAGTGTTATCCAGCAACCTTAATTTAATCACAATCTATACTAATATTATAAAGAGGTAAAGTTTCTAACTTTCTTTGTTTTTAATCTTTGCAAATACTGATCTGATCATGAAAATTCTTTCACTAACAGAAAGCTACACTATTCAGGAGTGAGTGTATAGGCATTATTTTATTGTTATTGAACAAAAAAATTCAGTTAAAAATAATAGTATTATATATTTGCATCACAAAAATAATAATTATGGCCCAACGAAGTGGGCACGGTTTGGCTAGTATTTAGCCTCATTAATATATTGGAAAGATAAAGGCTATCTCATAGGACCGGATAAATCTTATATGTTAATTCTCATGTCACAATGTTAGTTACCATACTCCTTAGAAACGGCTGGACCCATTTTTATTGAATTTTGTGTGCAAATCGGGTAGGTCTGAGAATTGGCCCACATCTATTTTTCATACCTCTAAGTTATAAGGGGGTTAATAACATATATGGCAAAACAACGTTTGCGGGGTCCGCTAGTAATTTTTCATATATGTATGTTTTCATATTCGTATATGTATAAAATGTTAAACTATCTGATATCAAAAGTAAACTTAATTGAAAGTATAAAACTACTTAGATTATATTGTGAAGACAGTATTTAAATACATATTTTAATTTCTATATAAGGATTTTAATAACTGCGGGACTCATTAGCAAGACATATCGCATCTGAACAAACTGCTTTTTAAAAAGGAAGGGGAACATGTTAACAAACCTATTATGGCAAATTATCAAGAAGGCAAGAGAAAATTAAATCCCTACTCCTCTATATATGCTTTGTAGATTTGGAAAAAGCACTTGACACAGTCATCCTGGGATGCTACAGGAGAGTGCCTCCCAAAATGTTGAATAGTGATTCATTAAAAACCAAAGTGCTGATGAAGTACCATATCTTTTAATTAATTTAACAAATTATTTTTCATGCTTTTTAAATTTGGTACCATCGAAAGATTTTCTCAATCCTAAGAAAATTTAAGATAGCTACCAGCCTCCTATCACTAACAAAATTGAGAATACTGAAGTTCTCTGACACATCTCCAGAAACAAAAGTTTGATAAACAAACTTGGTACAGGGCTATATTGAAAGTAAAAGATCTAGTAGGTGAATTTCAATCAGCTAGTTAGTAGTGTGACAAAATTTAAGAACACGTTACAAGTAGAGAAACATCGTAAGAACATCAAAAATGGGAAGTAATAGTGCTAATAAAGATCCCTTGAGCATGTTATGTGACAACTATGACCACTCTGCCAAGAGAGCCTGACTAAAGAAGTCAATTCTACAAACACACTTAGATGCATATTTGTAGAGATATTTTAGTATAAGGATATATTAAAAGTAGTAAAAAGACAGCAACAAACTATTACATACTTTATATAGTATAGAGTACATTTAAAGATAGATTTATTAGAAATGATCTCTTCAGATCTTAGCTCACTAATCTGTTGCTGTGCAATTACAGAACTGAAATATTAATGACCAGTCTAAGCCACTTATGATAATGTTTGAAATACTGAAATAAGTGATTGAAAGTGTGATATAGGTGTCAAGATTGTATGGAATGTGTCATTTTCAAGATTAGAAACATGACATTTAACTGACTAGAAATGAGTAATTAATTAGTATTTATTGATATATATTAACTTTATATGTGCATCTTTGTACATGGGATCAATTTATTTACAAATAAAGGCAGTGGAAATAGAGGTGTAAATGTGTGCCCGCAGCGCAAGTTTAACTCGCGCCCAGGGCACAATTCCTTTTTTGCCCCTACAACCATTCGAAAAGCATATCTGTCCAGCAATTTTTAGTTTTGGGGACTGTTTGACACCCTTTTGTGAGTAGCGCCTGGGGCATGATGCCCTTTGCCCTTGCCCCCACTAGGGAAATAGCTAATGTGACAATAAAAACGGGAAACAGGAGTATACATATGACATAAGTTTATAAGTATAAATGCTTCTGGTGTTGTAGACTACGGTTACCGCTCACCATTAGGGGCATTGTACACTTGTTTGACAATCTATTTGTCTAAAAAAAAAGGATAAATTACCTTCTCTTTCTCTAGTCTTAATAATTCTGTTTTCTGTTTGAGAAGTTCTTCAAACTCCTGTTTTTCTTTTAATCTAGCTTCCTCCTGTTCTTTCATTTTTGCACTTAATTTATCTAACATGTTCTGTTTCAATGAACTTTCTTTATTCAGCTCCGAGAGGAAATCCTCTCTTTCTTTTAACATTTTCTCTTTTAATAAATTATTTTCCTTCAAAAGCTTATTTTCTATTTCGGTATGACTTTTAATTTGTTCCTGAAGTCAAAGATCAAGATATTGAAGTATGCTTGTAGCGAAATATGCTTCGAAATAACTTTTTGACATCATTTTATAAAGCATAAAAAGATAATTTAAAAATTAGGATTTTATTTAAACCAAGATGATAATTTAAGTGATAGTGTGTGTAGTAGTTAAAACATTAAAAACCATTTCTTAAATAAAAAAATTGGGGTTTATATTAAATCAAACAATGTTTATTAATTGAAAATATACTTTACCATAAGCTCTGATATTTTTCCTTCCATATCATTCTTTAAATTCAGTAGTAGCATGTCTCTCTCTTCTAAAAGAAGTGCTTTTTGTCTTTCTACTTCATTCTTTTCTCCTTTTAAATTTTGTATTTGCACTGCAAATTCACTTTCCAGTTGACTTATTTTTCGTTTCATATCTGATTGCAACTGCTCTTTTAATAGTATATTTGTACTTTTAATTTGTTTTGTGTTTTGAATAATATCATGAAAATGCTTTATTGCAAAATTTTGAGATTCTTCAAATTTAACTTTCGCATCATGTATTAAATCAGCATTATTTAAATCAGGTTCAATTTTTATTCGCTTTGCAGAACAAGGTGTTAGTTCAGAGTCATTGCAAATAAATTTATATTCAAATTCTTGTGATGCATCCAAAATTATAACATCTCGGTGATTTAATTTTTTCCATTTACCTTTCCCTAATTTAACACCATTAATTGTTATACCAAAAGAACTGTAATCTTCAATGATCCATTCTGTGTTGTTTTTTTTGAACTTACAATGGTTTCTCGATATTGCTAAGAATGGAATTACCACAGTATTGTGAAGACCACGACCAATTGTGAACTGTAATAGTATGACATAATAAGAAGGTAAATGTGCCATTTTTAAATAATTTTAGTATTATATATATATAGCAAGTTATTATGTGTTAGCTTATTTTAAAATGAAAATTTAAGTCACTTACATCTTCTGAAGTTACTTGAATTTCTCGGAAACAGTCGAATTCGGTCTTTAAAGGTTTGCATGATTCCAAAATAGGGTGTGATTCCTCCATCATATTATAAAAAGAAGCTCATAGTTTTTGTAATGTCGTGACAGGTAGATGCAATACTGCACAAATAAACAATCCAAATCTAAGAAGTAGCACAAAAATAATATTTCACATCATTCATCATCATCATCATCATCATCATTTCAGCCTATCACAGTCCACTGCTGGACATAGGACTCCAAAAGTTCACGCCAAAAATAGCGTGAAGTCATGTGTTTTGCCCATAGTCACCACGCTGGGCAGGCGGGTTGGTGACCGCAAGGCTAGCTCTGTCGCACCGAAGACACTGCTTCCCGTCTTCGGCCTGTGTATTTCAAAACTAGCGGTAGGATGGTTATCCCGCCATCGGTCGGCTTTTTAAGTTCCAAGGTGGTAATGAAACTGTGTTATCCCTTAGTCGCCTCTTACGACACCCACGGGATGAGAGGTGGTGGCTATATTCTTTAATGTCGTAGCCACACAGTATTATATTTCACACTAACACTTAATTTAAAAATAATAATCTATAATATACATTCAAATATTATGTTGACATACAGACACGCGATAGCAATTAACGTATATATTATATACAAACAGATATTCAAATTCACAGTTTACCTTCCAAATAGTTCAACTTCGATTGTTATTTTTATTTATAATTGTTTTACTATGTTGACAAATTACATAAATAATTTTGTAAATGAGTTTTTAAGTATTTGTATAAAAAGATTAAAACGTAAATCAACTTGTCAACTTCAAGCGTTATGTTTTGTATACCTTTATATACTCTTTGGTTTTGTAATTTGTATAGATTGTCATAGATTATAGGTACCTTATGGCGAAGGGAGAAACTACAGATATACTAAAGCCCGGCTAACGAAAGTAGAAACTCGATTTTTATGCAAACTTTCAAATACTTAAGAGTTCCCACCATAGTGTATTTGCCTTTGGATTTGGGTATATCAAGTGGAAACCTACAAAAGCTCAAAAGACGAAAACAATACATTCAAACAGCCATTTTATATATATCTTATATAGATTATAAAATAATCTGTATAAGATAAAATATTATATATATCAGAAAGATATTTCCTTAAGTGTTAGTCATCACAATGAAGTAAATAGGTACGTATTGACATTATGAAAACCAATGCAAAGCCTCAATTTAATCCAATAATTACGTATTCAACATACAGCAATAATTTAAAATAAGCAAAATAACTCGGGTACTTCTGGTAGTGAAAAATAAGTTATAAAATTTGATAAAAGTTAAAATGTATGTAGAAATAAACTTAAATATTCTGATTTGGAATCATAAAAGCACATTGTTGTTTTATTATATTGAAATTAAAAGTTCTATATTTTAATATGTATATCACGTGACTTAAAACACGACCCGCCATTGTATGACGTCATACGGACAGTAACAAAGTTTTATCAGAGCTTTAAAGAGCTAGGTACATATCTATCAACTTTACCTTCAAGGGGTAATACTTGTACTCTTTCGTTTGTGCATTTCGTTTGTACCTATTGTACGGAACTGTTTGTACACGTACAATAAATAATATAGGAGGAGTTAAGGTGCGAAATGACTTTACTCCACGAGTGCTGTTTTTACACTGGTTTATTCATATTAATACACGTTAATACACAATGTATATGAAACGCTTAGTAGACAAAGAACATAAAAATATATATATTGAAATAAATTGAATGGACAGAGTATGTATGTATATACTCTGTACATACTGCCCACTCCAAAAGGGCAATAAGAGAAGACACGGATTAAAATAAAATAGATACATATTAAATGTCAAATATCGGTTACAGCATTAATCAAATTTTGTTGAACACTTAATATTTGATATAATTATTTGAACAGCTAAAAGGAGATAAAATATACTTACAATTCATTTCTATTATGTAACTGAACACCATTCAAAGTTAATAACATATTTCTAATATAATCCTGAATAACACCAAAGTGTTTGTTCATTATGTATTCATTTCTACGTAAAATACTGTGCCTCTATGACACTAGTCTGTTTTTTTAACAATATTTGTAAGTGACTTTCGTTGATTTTATTTTTCTAAATGTCTTTCTCGTATTGTTCAAAAAACCTGTCATCGAGAACGCTGTTGCTAAACAACCAATTCCGTTAACCAAACCTTTTTTCAGCCTACGAGTTTTATTATGAATCATAAGAATATCGTTGTAGTGATTTATATATCGTATCGTATATGACTGACATACTTATTAACGCTCTCTAGGCTTGGCCAATAGGAGGACAGTTTCCGTTCGCGAATGAGGCTCATCTTTTATTTTATAACGCTAAATACAATAAGTAATAATAAACGCTAATATACACCTATTAATATAATAAACAAGAAAAATTGTAAAATGCGTGTATAGAAGATTAAGTAAAAAGAGATTGCATTAAAAGTGTTACTAAAAAATTACAAAAACTATTCCGTGAACTATTCCGGCAGTGCACACTACGTTCCGTTTTCATTAATACGGCGGTGACGTCACGAGCTGTACTTTAGTCGTCAGGGGATAACATCAACGCTTTTGTTTCCTCTTTTACCGGTAGAGGGACAAGCTTAATAATTGGCCTTTTTATGACGCCGTTCTTGGTTTTTACTGATACAACCCGAACGTACCCGTCTTTGCCGGGATGAGTTTCTACAATTCTCCCCAGAGCCCACTTACCAGGAGGCAAGTTTTCTTCTTTAATAACGACAATGTCATCTAGTTCTAGATTTTTGGTAGTTTTACGCCACTTCGAACGAGACTGCAACTCCTGTAAGTATTCGGCAGACCACCTTTTCCAGAACTGCTTATTCATGGATTGTATCATCTTCCATCTGGTAGTTAAACTAATATGTTCAGGGTCTGTCTGTGGTCGAGAGAGTAAAGAGCCTCCGACCAAGAAATGCCCAGGGGTCAGATATACATCCTCTGGGTTTTCTGTTAAACCAACCAGCGGCCGAGAGTTAAGACAAGCTTCTATCTGATGAAGGATGGTGATGAACTCCTCGTAGGTGAGTTTTTGTTCCCCAACCACTCTTTTCAGGTGATACTTCATGCGTTTAACGGCTCCTTCCCACAAACCTCCAGCTTCTGGATTACCTGGTGCGTTAAATACCCACTCAATATTGTAATTATATATGTTACGAAAGAAATCCTGGTTTATAGTTTTTATGATCTGCTCGTACTCTCTTTTGAGCAGCCTGTTAGCGCCCACAAAGTTAGTTCCGTTGTCGCTGTAAACTCGGCGAGGGCACCCGCGTCGAGCACAGAACCTTCTAAACGCAGCTAAAAATCCCGGGGTACTGAGATCTGATACCAGTTCTAAATGAACTGCCTTGGTAGAGAAACATACGAAAACTGCTACGTAGCCCTTTGAGGTTTTAACCCCGCGTCCTTTGTTTATTTTTATGTCAAAATGACCCGTAAAGTCTACACCTGTATGTGTGAAGGGACGTGATGGGGTAACCCTGGGTTGTGGAAGATCAGCCATCAATTGTTGTGACTTCTGTTCACTAAAGCGCCTGCATTTGACGCATTTTCGCAACTCCCTTTTAACGGTGCGTAGTCCACTTATGATCCAATATTTCTCCCTGATAAAAGAAAGTGTTAGTCGAGGACCACCGTGAAGCGTCAATGTGTGTGCTTCAGATATAATCAGATTTGTTAGACGACTGTGACTCGGAAGTATGATTGGATGTTTTGCTGATGAACTTAAAAGTGAGTTATTGAGCCTTCCTCGAACTCGCATAAGTTTATCGTTTTTGTCTATATAGGGACATAGGCTTGATAATTTACTGTTTCGGCTAATGTTTTTGTTATTAATTAAACGTTGGTAATCCTCTTCAAATTCATATTTTTGTATCGTCCTTATAATTACGTCATACGAACGTTGCATTTCTGAGGTAGTTAGATAGCTAAGTCGCGGTACGCTTTGTTTATTTCTTAATGACACTATGTAACGTGATAGCCATCCCAGGTTAACGGCCGCGCGCCTCAGCGAACTGCATTCGTTTATTAATTGAAATATAAATGCATTGTTCTCGTTTAAGGCTGCGTACACACTGAATTTGGTTAGATTTTCTTTAACTTCAATACCGGGGGAAGAGTAGCATTCGCTTTTTATTTTTTTAGAATCGTACTCTCGAAGCCATTCTGGGCCCTCCCACCACAGGGAATGACCTTTTAGTTGTGCTGCGGTCATCCCTCTCGTCGCACAATCTGCTGAATTTTGTTTGGATTCTACATGATGCCAACATGCGGATGGAATAACGTCAGTGATCCGTTTGATCCTTGTAGCTACGAATTGCTTCCACCGGTTGGTATCTCCGTAGATCCAGCCAAGAACAATCATACTGTCTGTAAAAGCATGTATTTTATTTATCTTATTATTTAGCGCTTGCCTAACCTTTGTTATAAGGCGTGATAGTAATAAAGCGCTACAAAGTTCGAGTTTCGGTAGTGTTAATTTATTTTTTATCGGTGCTAACTTTGTTTTTGCGGTGAATAACATTGTTGTGTACTCACCCTTAGCATTAGTGCTTACAAAAATTGCACAAGCATACGCTTTTTCTGAGCTGTCACAGAAAGCATATAGGTTAATTTTATCACTTTCTCCAAAATATCTCGGTATTTCAAAAATTTCAATATTTTGGAGATCTTGCTTTAGTTGTTGCCACTCCTCTACTAAGTGGTGCGGTAACCTTTGATCCCAGGTCATGCAATCATCGGACCAGGTCTTCTGAAATAAAAGTTTAGCCCTGATGGTCAGCGGAGCGAGCCACCCTACGGGGTCAAAAACTTTTGAAATATGTGATAGCAACTGGCGCTTCGTAATATGTGTATCATCATTAATGTCGTAAAATATATTTTTAAATGAGAAGGTATCATATTTTGGATTCCATCGTAACCCCAGTGTTTTTCTGGACTCCGCACATCGGAAGTCTAAGGAGGAGTCCACGTCCTCCGGTGATAAATTTTGAATAAGAGCAGGGTCGTTACTACTCCACTTACGTATTTTCATGCCGGCTCTCATCAATATATTGATCAGCTGTTGTTGAAGTTCCTTAGCCTGTTCGAGACTGCTACACCCTTCTAGAAGATCGTCCATATAAAACGAATTCTTTAAGGCGGCAGCGGCTATGGGATATATTTGGGCATCATCGTCTGCGAGCTGCCTTAATGTGCGCATAGCGAGGTATGGGGCGGCCTTTGTACCGTACGTGATAGTAGTAAGCTGATACTCTCTCAATGGGTCTCCTCGGGATTCCCTCCACACAACACGCTGTAGATGCTGAGCTGACTCATTTACAAGAATCTGACGAAACATCTTTTCGATATCCGCAGTAATTACATATTTATGTTGACGCCAAATTAAAATAAGGCTATGCAGATCCTTTTGTAAATTTGGTCCCCGCTCCATCAAATCGTTCAGGCTGTTACCTGATGACGTTTTTGATGAAGCGTTAAAAACTGTTCGTAATTTAGTGGTAGTTGAGTCAGCTTTTATAACTCCGTGGTGGGGAAGGTAACATGACAGTCCTTGTTGACTGTTATCGACGGGTTTCATATGACCGAGGCTCAAATACTCATTCATAAATTGTTTATAACTTTGAGAAAATTGCTCATTACTAGCTAATTTCTTTTCTAAATTAATGAATTGAGCGATGGCCTTGTTTTTTGATTTACCTAAGTTTTGTTCAAAATTTGGCTTCATAGGAAGCGCTACTTCGTACCTACCGCTCTCTAAGCGTTTAGTGGTATTTTTATAAAGCTGTTCGCAATATTTTTCACTTTCCGTCATGTCAGCGGCACACTCGTTTATTTCCTCAAATTCCCAATAATTCGATATCTCAGATAAATTATTAATAACTACACTACAATTGAATGTTTTCACATTTCCTGATAATATCCAACCCAACCTTGTTTGTTGGGCAATGGGTGCTTTGCCGGGGCCCTTAACTAACCCACTCATTAATATATCGGAATAAACACTAGCATCTAATAATAAATCTATGGGTTTTGAGATGTTGTAATGCGGGTCAGCCAACTGTATGTGCTGGAGATGTTCCCAGGTTTGCTTAGCAAAGGAGACGTTGGGTAAGTTATTTATGACATGATTTATGACTAAGGCTTGTGTTTCAAAAACATAATCGTCGTATATAGACTGACAAGAGAGATTAAGTACTCCTTTACTTTGTTTTGAACCATAACCTATACCGGAAATAGATGCATGGTAACGAGATCTCGGTAGGCCTAGCCACTGCGCAGCATTTTCAGAGATAAGCGAGATTTGAGAGCCCTGGTCGAGTAGAGCCCTCAGGGTAATGTATGAACCATCCGCTGCCTTAGCTTTTACTAATAATGTCGTAAGAAGAATTTCCTCGTCGTCCTTGGAAACATAGTTAACGTTATGATGTCCGTCTGCAACGGGTGTCAGCAATTTGTTCGGCGCGGGGGCACTCGGGGAAGCATGCATCAAGTTACTAGCGGCAGCGGTAAGAGGGGGCGCGGAATATGACGCAAATGAATCGTGTAAAATGGAATTATGTTTACCGTAACATATTTTACACAATTTATTAGAATTGCATGCGTTGCCATCATGACTGAACAAACAATTTGCGCAGATATCCAATTTCTTTACCGTTTTCAGTTTCGCATCCGGTCCTAATTGCGCAAATTTATTACATTTAAACAAATTATGTTTTTGCTTACAAAATGGACAATTCCAAACACGTGTTGTATTGGTCTGGAATTTTCCATTGCGATTTGATGAACGAAATTGATTAATATTACTCGATTCGTTTGTAGGCGATTGATTTTTATTCAAATTAGATTTATAAACATAAGTTAAATCTTTTTTGCTAATCTCTTCGAGGGCTGTAAATTTTCCCTCTAAAAAGTTCATAAGCTCGTTAAGCAAAGGCAAGTCACGTGGTGACTTACGGGCTTCTTTATAATCATTATAGGAAACAGGATCTAATTTTTTACATATTAAATGAACTAATATCGGATCCCATGAAGAAATGTTTACCCCTAAGTTTTGTATAGCATGAATGCATTCCATGCTAGTGTCATAGAGACGCTTAATTTCGTAAGCTGTTTGCTTTTGAACTGTAGGTTGATTCAAAAAGGTCTCTAAATTTTTTGTAAATAACAGTTGGGTGTTATTGTACCTACGGGTTAACAGATCCCACGCAGTATCATAATTATCAGCAGAAATATTAAGATGCTGTATTAGCCTCTCCGCTTCCCCCTTCAACTTGCCCTTTAGATGTTGCATTTTTTGACACTTAGTTAAAAAGTTATTGTTGTGAATTGTTTCGTTAAATAGATCAAAGAAAGTAGGCCACTGAATATATTTGCCTGTAAAAACCGGAATATCTATTTTAGGGGTGGATTGTTGAAGATGGGAAGTGGCTGACAATTTTTGATAAATTGACCTTCTCATATTTTTGTATATTGTTTCATTATAACTAAATTCATTTTCATATTGCGTGTTGGAACCCTGACTTATATGATCGATTTTAAGGTGCAATTTATCGACGGTATCCCAACGCGTCTGCAGATTACGAAGCTCCTCTTCCAGCTCCCACTTATCTATAATAGTATTTAAATTTACAGCTTGTATTTGTCTCGACAAGGCTCTAAAATTTGTTCGTTGTTGTGACAATAATTCTTCAAGCTCTGACTGCAACACGGGTGCGGGAGCGAGCTGTTGGTGAGCGTCGCGCGGCGCCGGCGCGCGCAGCGGGCTGGGCGTCCCGGCGCGACCGGTTGCGTCGCCCCCAGTGCTGACTGATGGCGTGGCCTTCAGTTCGGCGTCCTGGCTACATACGACCGGCTTGTGCTGCAGGGATGGAACGGCCTGATGTGACGCTATCATAAAGCGAACCTTGGCGTAATATTCTTTCGCTCGGTCGTACTGTTCCTCCGCGAAGTATGGCGAGTCGTCCCTAAAAGCCTCTAGCTTGTTGTCATTGGAATTAAATTCCGAACACAGTTTGTCGATGGACTCGAGCTTGGCGTCTAAATATTGACGCGTTTTGCGGCTACTAGGATCTTTCTTGAAATTACGCTCTATTTGCTTAACGGCGTCGAGAATTTCAGCCTGACGCTGGAGTAGCGTATCCATGTTATCAGAAAAAAAAGGAAAGATCTTACTTGAGTTGTTGTTAGGTAGCGCCTTACGGTCACGTCCCTGATGTCCTCTGGGCGTGCGAAGGGGTCACACCAAAAGTACTCTTGACCACAGTTTAAATGTCTCACTTTACTAGCACTAAAAAAGGTCCAGGTTAATATTCTGTTCACTGAACACCGAGCCACGTGTCGCGAGGGAGTGACTGTTTGCCACGTGATGTGTTTAAAGTTCAATAAAAATGTGCTGTTTGCACAGATGTGACTGTTATCACACAGAATTAAACTTTACTGAAATTATCAGTTTCTCGAAGGACCAAAAAATTATTGTACGGAACTGTTTGTACACGTACAATAAATAATATAGGAGGAGTTAAGGTGCGAAATGACTTTACTCCACGAGTGCTGTTTTTACACTGGTTTATTCATATTAATACACGTTAATACACAATGTATATGAAACGCTTAGTAGACAAAGAACATAAAAATATATATATTGAAATAAATTGAATGGACAGAGTATGTATGTATATACTCTGTACACCTATCTATTTATTTATTTATTTAAATGCAAAAAGGTTTTGTAAAAGCAGATAGTACAAATCTGCCAACAATTGATTTAATTATGCTTGCAAAGATTTTTGCATGCTACCCAGACTTCTGTTCTGCCGAATTTTGGAATGTTAAAACATCTTTGTATGTATTACTTGTTATATTAAACTGTTTTTTTTTTTTTGTAATTTAGGTATACCTAATTTGAAAAATACTGTTAGAAAGTGTTAGGTTATGTTTTATTCCTTAAGTTACTGCCAAATTAAGACTTAAAAGTTTTTCTTATGCTAGTATTTGTACAAGTAGACACTACACACCAACGATAGCTATTGTAATTCATTATTTTACACAAAAAACCAAATATTTGTAGCTGTTAACGTTGAACGACAAAAAGTATATGTATAAGGTATTGAACATTTGACGTATTGAACGAGTTCGGTTTTACATACGTCATACACGACTTTTGTTATTAACCATAATACGTCACCAAAATGGCTGATAGCGTTTTCGCGGAAATAAAAAAGGTTTAAAATATAATTTAATTTTGTGGCATGAAAGCGTGTTTATTTTGCCGAAATATATTTTTTTGTAGCTTTTTATTGGAAAATCAACATTTTGAAGTACTTTTTCAAACATAGTGGAATACCCTATTTAAACTCTCGGATGGGGATTTAAACCATGGTCTTCTCGGTCGATTCCGACCAGCCGATTTCCCACCTGAGGTATTACAACTTTATTAACAATTGCGAAATTTACCTGCGTATTCTAAAGATATTGTAGCTATTTTTTATTGCCTAAAACAGGGATAAAACGACATTTTTAAAAATGAATCCTAGCTACATCGATTTATCGCCCCCGAAATCCCCTGCATACTAAATTTTATGAAAATCGTTGGAGCCGTTTCCGAGATTCAGATTATATATAGACATACAAAAATTGCTCTTTTAATAGTATTAGAATAATAGTCTTAAAATAACTTCACGAGAAATCAGTGATTGCAGAAAATAAAATGGTAATGGAAAATCAAACGATACAAAGCCGTATCAGTTAAAATATTTTAAATTAAGACGTTTTGACGCGACAACGTCTAAAGGGGGTCTAAATAGCTCAAAAATTACTTGCTAGATCGCAATCAAATTGAACACACGATACAGACCACCTTTCGATTGAAATAAAAACCATAGAAATAGGTCCACCCAGTCAAAACTGCTGAGATAACACACATAAAAAAGTACAATCCAATTGAGAACTTCCTCCGTTTTTGGAAGTCGGTTAAAAATGGCGCGTCGCAGGTCGCAGTGCTGCCACACATACGAGCGGAGGCGGGTTACGAGCAAAATTTCAAACTTGTCGAATCGCAAACGAAATTACTCGGCGGTTTTAAATTACGCCTACTTAGGGTGACACACTAGCGAAAAAGGACGTCGAGCTACAAGTTCGCGAACTTACTCGCACGTCTATCCTCCCCTTAATAAAACGATGAATGACGGCTACATGCACGAAAAGGATGACTCATTGTAGCGTTACGGCCATTCTCCCGTTACGCTCATTTTACGCTTGCGCCGTATCTATCCCTCTTCCACTCGATTGGTCTATCATATGCGTTCGAGGAGATGTTTTGTCATGACGTTGTCACGTTAATTTATCGTTCGTAAACCAACATTACCGACAACCAATTTTTTTATCCAAATCAACGCCAGGAAACCGCGCGGTACTACTATTTTATTTATACCTAATTATGACGAATGAACGAAATGTTTATTGTAACATCGAAATCTCACGACCGTAAATAAAAAGCATGATGCTTGATGTCTTAACTAATATCATATATTTGACGACGTGTTCGGGCATTGGTCACGGCATTGGCTGTTGGGCTTGTGATTGCGGTATCGGCCATATAGATGTTCCTCACGGTCTGGGCTTTTGTGCTTGTGTATTATATTAACTAGGGGAGGCCTATGTCCAGCAGTAGACTGCAATAGGCTGAACTAGCTGACTGAATGACTAATAAGCCCGTAGAAGAGATAGTATAGATAGCTTTAAGAGTTAAAGGCCAATATAGGAAAATCGGTTCTTTAATTCATTGGTGGAACATTAACGAATTTAGAGAAATGCTCAGTAATTTCACAATGTCTGCTTATTTATGAGAGATCATTAGGTAATTATATGTTTTTCTTTGTCTATGTGATAAAGTCATCAGTATATATGGTAAAGTTGGTTCGCTTAGTTTTTATGTTAGAAAAACAACAAACATCAAACTCTGAATTATTCGTTCGTTTAAAAAAATAGTGTCAAATATTTTCGGATTAATTCTTTATAAAAAACGCTCAACAAAATATTTTAAGCATGTAGTCTTAGCAGAATAAAGACGCGATGAGAGTGAAAGCATATTATTTCTCGTAGGATAAAACGAATAGATAGAGGTCTTTAATATAAACGAAGCAGACTTTAGTACTCTCGAAAAATGCAAGCGAAGTGGTCGGTTGGGTACACATTGAATTTTTAAAGCGCTGGTTTTGTGGCTGTCAGCTTCTGGGGGTTTCCTGCTATTGCGTTTTACATCGACTTTACTACGTATAAACTTTATACATGTATCTGATATATTTTTCGCCACATATGTTTAATTTAGTATTAGTAATTTATTTATATTTACTTTGCATAAATATTGTATCAGTATTTTATACCAATGTCTTATTAGTTAGACTGAAAAGATTTCTTTCATATAAATATACATAGGTATATACATATATTAAGTACTCATACATATATTAAGTAGTAAGGAGTAACTATATTCACATTTTTACTAATTATGGACAGCTTTTCATACATATATCGAGAAGTATTTTGCTAGTTGTTTTTATTATTAAATAATTGAAAATTATGGGTAAAATTAGAAATACTCTGTACGATAAATTCTGTTTACTATTTTGCTTATTAATCAATAATATGAAAAAAAAACAATTTTGTTTATAATAGTACTTTTATCGGAATAACATTTACAGAAAAAGCTAAATGAGTTGTGTCGTCTCGGTCAGCGCGAGGTCCGCTGCGGCTTCACTTCGGCCCTCAATATATCAATGTAGACAGGACGAAAATTGGACTGGACCCTTGTTAATGTCCCGCACTTAGGCCCTTCCACCCTTGTTTGTGATTATTTATTTAAGACTTATTGATACACCTATATCTTTCACGAAAGAGAGAAATTTGCTCATGCAGAGATTCATTTATTAAATCTACACGCAGAGTAAACAAAAATTTTTTTTTGGTAATTCGTTTTTCTATTATGCTGGCGTTTTTTTTTTGTCGGTTATTAATATAAATAAGTCAGTTAAAAATATGCTTCGCTTAAGTAGAGTTAAAAATACCCATACAGAAAAATACGCAGACTGGAATTCTCGTCAGTTATAAATAGGCAGGTTAGCAGTAGCTTTTTACCATACACGTGTACTTTATTAACTGACTTCCAAAAAAGGAGGAGGTTCTCAATTCGATAGTTTTTTTTTTAATGTATGTTACTTCAGAACTTTTGACTAGGTGGAGCGATTTCGACAAATTTTCTTTTGATCGAAAGGTGGTGTGTGTCATTTGGTCCCATTTAAATTTATTTGAGATCTAACAACTACTTTCCGAGTTGTATTTAATAATGCGTTTTTACTTGACGCTTTTTTCGTCGACCTACGTTGTATTATACCGCATAACTTTCTACTGGATGTACCGATTTTGATAATTCTTTTTTTGTTGGAAAGGAGATATCCCAAGTTTAGTACCATGATAAGGAAACCAGGATCTGATGATGGGATCCTAGAGAAATCGAGGGAAACTCTCGAAAATTCGCAATAACTTTTTACTGGGTGTACCGATTTTGATAATTTTTAATTTAATCAAAAGCTGATGTTTATTATGGGGTCACATATAAATTTTATCGAGATCGGATTACTACTTTTTGAGTAATCTTTGATAATGCGTAGTTACTTGACTATTTTTTCGTCGATCTACGTTGTATTATTACTCGTCCATGTAATTGAAGTCGGTTTTTTTTTCATTTGCGAGCAAACACAATTATATGTAGACGAGTTCGTGTGCTGAGAATGTGTAACTTTTTTTTGGAAATTCTGGTCGGATTTCGTAGATAGATTCGATTCGGATTCGTAGTTGAAATTTTATGATATTTAGACTTTTGTAATAATATTGAAGATAGGGTAAAATTCTGAAACGCTAAACGCCAAACAATTCTGAAACGCTAAACGCCAAAAAAAAATCTAATTATAGATCTATTGAATATTTTCGCAAAACTTTTTAACTAGTTTAGTGATTTTCCTACAATAAGTCCAAAACTTTCCAAGTCCTTGGAAACTCTCCGCTACTTACAAGATATAGGTAGGTACCATATATATGGTAAAACCGGGAGAGATGCCGCAGTGGGATAGATGCCTCACGTTCTAAAAACCTAACATCCCGAACTCACAAATAAAAATTAATCGCATAAGTAGGAGTAGAAGTCACCCCGTACCTCAGATATCTACAGATATTCGTGTGGCAAGGACGCGTTTGGATCGTGTGTGTAATTTTCTCCGTGGTGAAATTTACAAACACGTCAAAGTTTTAAAGGTTAGTATTTAAGGTTGTATAATTTTATAAATAGTAATAAATTCCGTTATATTTTTTATCACGTCTATATACTGGGTCATTGAGTCTGCATATAGTTGTAAATAGATGCTATTTTGTTTATAATTTATTTAAAAAATACGTGGGCATCTATCCCAATCACAAAGGATAGTTGCCCTGATTTTTTGAGGTATAGGTGCCCTTAGGGGCATCTATCCCTTCATTCACCATATACAGAGTAAGTTTATATGTATAATTTTTTTTGTGTCTGTTATATTTTTTATGTATTTACGTATATTTATGTTTGGATGTTTTACTGATTCTAGCAGAACTATGCCACGAAAATATAAAAGAAAGGAAGAAATGCGAGCTCGAGTATGTCCTTGGACTATAGAAAACCTACAGTCAGCTTTCGATGAGAAAGTATGATTGTGCAATGTGCATGTTGACACTTGATATGAATATTTTAGACCAACAATTAAGAATTTATACTTTTGTTGAATAAATGCTTGTAGATATGGGAGAAAGTGATAGCGCGACGAATGAGAGAAGAATGTCAGAACCAATTTGGATTTATGCCGGGCCAGGGAACTACGGACGCCATATTTGCACTCCGCCAACTCTGCCAAAAAATATCGACTCGCACAAAAAGACTTACATATGGTGTTCGTGGATCTGGAAAAGGCATACGATAAGCCCCCGTAAGGTTCTGTGGTGGGCTATGAAAGGGAAAGGAGTGCCAGAGAAGTATGTACGACTTGTTCAGGCGATGTATGATAGAGCTAGCACCCACATCCGGTCCGAAGCCGGAGTAACTGGCAAGTTCAATGTGGCTGTAGGTTTGCACCAGGTGTCGGCTTTAAGCCCGTATTTATTCCTCCTAGTAATGGATGTTCTAACATCAGACATACAGGAGGAAGCACCCTGGTGTATGCTGTTTGCTGACGATGTTGTTCTTGTCGGAGATAATGCTCTTGAGGTACAGAGTAGACTGGGAAAATGGCAGGAAAGACTGGAGGGCGCGGGATTGAGAATAAGTAGATCTAAAACCGAGCACTTATTCTGCAATTTCAGCGGTTTGTCCAGTTTTTCCCATATTTCGTTGGAAGGTGTAACCCTACCAGTCTGCTCCGACTTCCGGTACTTTGGGTCATTAATACAAAATGACAGCAACATAGACCGTGACGTGAAAAATAGAATAAATGCGGGATGGATGAAATGGCGACAGGTTTCTGGAACAGCTTGTAATCCACGAATGCCCCTTAAACTTAAGGGTAAAATCTATAAAACGATCATAAGACCTGTCGTAATGTATGGATCAGAATGTTGGGCAACAAAAGTGACGGATGAAAGAAGAGTGCACGCAGCCGAGATGAGAATGCTAAGATGGATGTGTGGAGTAACGAGGAAAGATCGGATTAGAAATGAGTATATAAGGGGAAGTTTGAAAGTAGCACCCGTACAGAGAAAATGAGGAGCAATAGGTTAGCGTGGTATGGGCATGTAATGAGGAGGGATGAACGCTATGTTGGTAAAACAATGTTAGGGATGAATGTCGAAGGGCGAAGAGCGATCGGCAGACCGAAAAAGTGGGATAAGGGCAGGAAGATGATAATGAATAAATGCTTGTAAAATTTAATTATATATATATATATATATATATATATATATATATATATATATATATATATATATATATATATATATCATGTTGAAACTTAAGAATTTATATTTTAGTTAAACAAAAGCTCTAAAAATTTAATTAGGTACAGTAATCTGTGTGATATAAAAATTATATTCTAATTATAACAATTAAAAGATATAAAAAAAACACAAAATTTTTTCATTGCTATGGCCCATGTTTCTTGGAGACAATCGATGTTTTAGGAGTAGAACTAACCTAACCTAACCTAACATTTGGTTTGGGTTTTTCATTTACACGGTTTAAAGGGCATCTATCCTACTCACTATTTTCATGGCGGGGCAACTATCCATATAGGTAGGCATCTATCCTCAAAAAAAAGGGTTCACGAAAAGCTAATTTCTGCTTAATCTGCATTGGCTAGGTTGAAAAAAAATAGTCATAATTCAACATAAAGGATTGAGCTAGCTACATTAATAAAAATTATTCGTATAAAAATCATATTTTTAAAATTAGGTGACTATTCCAAAAAGTGCGGCATCTATCCCGGTTTTACCCTATATATATACACAATATAAAAGCGAAAGGTCACTCACTCATCACGAAATCTCCGAAACTATAACACATACAAACTTGAAATTTGGCAGGTAGGTTCCTTATAGGACAGAGATATTCGTTAAAAACGGATCTTACGAAACCTGGCTCCTGAGGGGGTAAAACGGGGGTTGGAAGTTTGTATGAAAGTCCTATGTTTTTGAAGAAAGAGACTTGAAACTTAAAATGTATATTCTATAGATGGTGAGAAGGTGTTCAAATAATGTATCTTTAGAAATCAACTCCCTTTAGGTATTAAAACAGGGGATGGTAGGTTGACTCACTCATCATGAAATCTCCGAAACTATAACAGCTACAGACTTGAAATTTTGGCAGGTAAGTTCCTTATATGGCGTAGAACTCCGCTACGAACGAATTTTACGAAACTCGACCCCTAAGAGGATAAAACGGGGGATGGAAGTTTGTATGAAAGTCCTATGTTTTTGAAGTAAGAGACTTGAAATTTAAAATGTTTGCTCTATAGATGGTGAGGAGGTGTCCAAATAATGCATCGTAATATATATAAAAGAGAAAGGTCACTGACTCACTCATTACGAGAACTCAAAAATCGCTGGATGGTCCATCCATCCAGGATGGACAAAGATGAAATTTGGAAGGGAGGTAGATTATAGTTAATCGACGTCCGCTAAGAACGGATTTAGCGATATTCCACCGCTAAGGGGGTTTAATTGGGGTTGATAGTTTGTATGAAACATATACAGCAGCTATAAGTTCGCCTGATAGGTTATTTATACTGCAGCCTAAAAAAATGTGGTGTATAGAGAGATTATATAAAAATAAATATTAAATTATACTAAATTGTGCCTTTGAAAAAGGTACTTAGAGTGATAAGCATTTCATGTGACTGAAATAAAAAATAATTTGCGTTAAGCATCTTAATAGTAATGCATATCTTCATAACCACGTGGGCGTAATCGCGGGCAACAGGTAGTGTATTATAAAACAAAGTCCCCAAAGGTGTATGTGATCGATTCCTTAAAAATCTACTGAACGGATTTTCATGCGGTTTCATCAATGGAGAAAGGGCTTCAAGAGAAAGGTTTACGGAACGGCTAAGCCGATTTTGATGAGAATTTTACTAGAAGTTTGCCGGGAAAACTTTGTGACACACTGATTTCAACGCGGGCGAAGCCGCGGGCACAGCTAGTATTTATATGTACACTAGCTGACCCGCAAACGTTGTTTTGCCATATATATGTTATTAACCCCCTTAATCCCCCCTCTCTTATAGCTTAGGGGTATGAAAAATGGATGTTGGTCGATTCTCAGACCTACCCGATATATACAAACAAAATTTCATAAAAATCTGTTCAGCCGTTTTGGAGGAGTATGTTAACTAACATTGCGAGACGAGAATTTTATATATAAAATATGATATAGGTAAGAACCACTTTACAAGATACAGGTAGGTACTAGGGCTAGAACGTAGCTCATAAACCCTTTCCTGGTATTTAAAAACTATCTCTTAATGTATTTAAGTTGATTTCTGGGTAAGAATGAAAAATGTATTATAATAAAATTAACCGTTCATAGTTTTCTTTTTTGTTATTGTGTACTATAACAATAAATAATTCTTTATTAGCCAAAATTCGGTAATTATTATTCCAATTATACCTTTTCATAGACCCTTGGGAGTTCGAGTTGTGTAAGAATTTTATTAGATACGCAAATATGATTATACAGGCGTAATAAATAAGGTAATAATACCATATTTTCTCTCGTGGAACTAAACCAAAATCTAAATATGATAAATGTACTAGTTATGTTGCAGCTATTTTTGCGAAGTCCCGAGACGAAATTTTTCGATATAAATCTATCTGTTATTATCCTTAACCTCAACTATCGACTAAGTTTTAGAGTTACTGAAAAATGTTATACCTAGCTATAAATAATAATAAAATATTTATAATGACACTATAATTGCTAGGCAACTTGTCACCGAAGCGTATAATGGCTAGGTACTAATCGTAAGCTTTACGACGACTACTATTAGGTTGATTGCGAAATAGAAAATATTTTTTTGTTAGAACGACTTTTTTTCAATTTTAGAAAAGTTTACACAAAGTCAAATACCTACAATAAATTGCAAAATCTTTCTAAATTCGGAAGACCGGTTGTGTTATGTTGAATTAATAAAACTGTTTTAAAATAAATGGTATCAATTTTTTTGGAAGATATTAATATTCATTCATAACTTTTTTTATAATAAATATGTTTTGTTTTTCAATTATCTAATGTTGATTTACGTGAAGTTCAACGGATATAGTCAAACACAATATCGTGTTTACGCAAGTCCTTCTTGATACGAGTATGTCAACGTCGAACGGCGATTTGTATGTCAATTATTGTTGAAACCCTTGACGTCATTGTCACATACATACGCCCACTGACGTGGTGTATGGGTAAAACGAACGATTTTTTAATGGTAGGTTAGTCAGAACAAAATTTAATAACTTTTTTACATGATTTCTATAAAATGCGAAAATTAAAGTGTTTACTTGCAAACGAAAAAAAAAACCGACGACAAAATAGTCAAGTAAATATGCATTATTAGAGATACGGTAATTACATTTACATACATTATGATACATTTATGGTAACAACCAGGACCGACAGGAACCGGAACAGGATTGTTTTTTCACATGATCTATCCCGAAAGGAATCGAACCCGCAAATCGTCGATGTTTTAAGCGCCTTAACGCACCACTACACCAGAGCGGTTGTTAGAGAACAGAGGTATTAGGGATAAATCAAAAAGCACTAGTCAGATCTCGATCAAATTTGAATGGGACTATATGATAAGCATCAGCTTTTGATTAAAAAAAGAATCATCAAAATCAGTACATCCAGTAAAAAGTTATGAGGTAACACATAAAAAATACAGTCGAAAATCAAAAACTTCCTTATTCAATGGCTTCAAAAGCACTTTTTAATTAGTTTTTAATTAATTATAGTTAATGTGAAATTAACACCGACACCGACACCGGAAGGTAGATTCTGCAGAGAAGAATCGCTAAGAAACTCCTCAGTTAAAGTTCACCTCACTTTAAATTTCTACTACAATTATAGAAACTTTAGTCACATCTTTAGCTGAATAAGAAATTTGTCCAAGCTTTTAACATTAGTACTTTTAACTGAATTTTTTATTTATTTTCAAGAAAAAATACGTAGGTAAATGAATCTTTATTTTTACCGGAATAATAGACCATTTTAAAAGATTTTATTTTTCGAACAAACTCCACGAATTTTCTTCGTATATTTTTCGTAAGTAGTGCACAAAGTAATGCGAGGTCACGCATGCAAGAGGAAGGTGCGATCTCGGAGCACACTTTGCGCTTGGAGAGCGACTCTCTGGAGCGTGGAATGACCTAGACTAGACGTGCTTCCAAATGAAATATGTGGCAGGATTCCACATGATAACTAGGAGGATATTTAATTAATGTCTCAAAATATTTGACTGATCCATGCTGTATATTTTAAATGAATTATTATATTTTCATATCCGCAATTTTCATAATTATAAAATTTTTTAATGAAATAATAATATTTGGTAAAGATTTTTTGAATATTGCATTCAATATATCTATGAAAATATAACCGGGTCAGATTTTTAATGGCATAAGTTAGTTTTTACAGTGGTTAAGTGTCTCTTTGTGAATCGCAATTATTGCATTACTAACCGTATTCCCAAGGTAATTTACCCTGCGGCGATTTTTCGAAGCTTATGATACAAAATCTAACTTTTAGAGTAAAAAGATAGATTTTTATATAAACGTACCATGTTTTAACGTAGTTTAGCGAATTTTATAAAGTCAGATACGAATATTGGACCTGTATTTATAAATTCATAAATACCAATTTTTAACTATAATTATAGTATAATCGAATGAACTATACCATAATTTGTTTAAAATATCACCCACTTTATAACGACAGTAATAGCATCAAGATAACAAATGTACTACAATAAAGGAGAGAAGCGAAACGATTTCATGTAATAAAATCGAGCATGTTTAAATGGTTTTAGTTCAAATAAGACAATATACCTTTAGCCAAAAATGATTGTTTGAGTATTAATTTGTTTCAGAATTATAAAAATAAAGGCCTCACATTGTCGGTTTTCATTTCTTTGAGTGCCGCAAACACATTATAAATTTAATCCAAACTACCTGAATTTGACCTGACCTGACGACGCCTTGGTCCAACGGTCACAGCGCTAGTTCGTGGCTGTTGCGCTGGCGGTTGCGGGTTCGATCCCCGCACATGACATTTGTATTGGCCATACAGATGTTTGTCGTGGTCTGGGTGCTTGTGCAGTCCTTGTGGGTCTCCCCACCGTGCCTTGGAGAGCACGTTAAGCCGTCGGTCCCGGTTTTTATCATGTACACTTGATAGTGATCGTTTAGGGAATATATCCGCCAACGCGCATTGGAGCAGCGTGGTGGATCCTTTTCCTACACGGCGAAAGAGGCCTATGCCCAGTACTCGGTTATTACAGGCTGAATCGTACCTGAATATGGCATCATACAAATACTGTAGTTTCATTAAAAATATTAAAACTGCAGTATGATACCATTCAGATTCTGTAGTTTCAACATTTGTATAATCATAAGCGTTTACGTAGGTATGTTTGTACATGTGTAATTTTGTAAATTTGTAATTTTGTAAATTTTGTAATGTGCTTTGTACATCTCACGATATACCTTGTAGCGTCCCACTACTTTTCTTTAGTTTGTTATTTTTAAAAACTTCTACCTGAGGTATTACGTGGAAATGTGTGGAGTCGGGAGATAAAATAATACAACGAAATACAATATTCAGCTGAACAAGGATTGAAAGAAAAACATGGGTTTTAAGAGAAAATTTACAAGTAGCTATAACAGATACGTCACGGTTAACTTTACAATTACTTTTTGGTGACAGTCAACATGTATTTAATTCAATAGGTATTTATCAAGCTCCAAATATTTCGTAATCAGATACTCTATCTTCTAGATTAAAAAACAATATTCATTTTTCTAAGACTTGTACATACATAGCTGGATAACGTATTACACTACAACGTTATTAGCAATTAAAAGTTAGTGGAGTGATCCCACAAGTATTGAGTCATATTCTGAAAAAAATAATATAATTTATGGTTCATTATCGATTAGTAAAAGTAAGTAATAAAGCTTTTTTTTGGATTCAGTTAATTCGAATGAAAAACAAATTTGTTTACCTGTCGCAGTCCATTTCACCGAATCTATTTGACCAATTTAATTGAGTGTAAATGTCACAGGTAAATGGTTCAAATAGCTGTTTAATTGAAAGGCTAGTCCTTTCATTAAACAATACTATTCAACCAATGACATGACAATGACATAAATATGAATATTTGAGACCAAAATGTTGATGCGTATAACATAAAGCTATCAATTTTTGTTTACATAATAATTTTCATGGTGTTGCTGTAGAAGGACAATGTTTAAAATAAAATTACTTGCAAATTGTGCTGGCAAGTTTCTATATAGGCAGAAGAGTTTATCTGGACTTTTAAAATGCGTTACTTTCGGGATATACTCGTATTATCGTTTATGACTCTAAAAGCTTGTATACTTACTAAGTATAACAGACTGAATGATTGTAACTGAACTAGACGTTAATGAATTACAACTAAGTATTCATTTTAATTTTCGTTTTCTCTCTCAAGGGAACCGTGCAGAATTTCGGGAAAAAAGAATTCAGTTTTATAGTGTATAGCACGAACTCAAACAATACCTAACTTCATTTAAATTCATTGAGTCATTATATAGAACAGAGAATAGAAATTAATAGACATACAAAAATAAGTGAGATTATATGTGGCTTCAGTATCAATTTTTTTTTGCGAATAATGCGATATCCACACTCTCTTTAATGTTCGTGCCTTTTTTATGCCGTCAGACATTTAATGTTTTTCCTATGCGCGATTCAATTTACTACTATGTAAATCGGCAGTTCTGTGACTATCTAGTTTTTTTTTTTTATATCTATAAATATACTTAGTATACATATCGTGAAAACCCCAAAATAATAAAATTAATAGAAACTCTTTATTTTACCTACACTAAGAATAAGCAATATTACAAAAAACAATAGGAGATACTCGTAAATAAATGGGGGCCTTATCGCTGATGAGCGATCTCTATCAGACAACCTTATGGCAGAGGAAATGATACATAGATGGTATAGGTGTACAGTAAATACAAAAATTTAATATAAAAATTAAAAAAGTAGAAATACGTGAATAGTATGTATAAATAGACATTATAATAGACATACAAAATGTATATGTAATTATTTTAATCGTATCATAATATTTAATTATCTATTAAGTGTACAGACGATAATATGTGAATAGATAGATAATGTTAAGGATTAAAATTAAAGGAAATAGTGTTTTACAGACTTCTTGAAAATTTCAAGTCAATTAGCAGGTCTAATGTGTAAAGGTATGTACTTAGGTAGTTTTAAAGTTGAACAGCTTGGACAGTAAATGATGGGGAGGAATCTTAAGAAGTAAACTATCATCGAAGCACAGGTTTCGCTCATGGGACTCGTTGAGATACTTAAACCGTTCTCTTAGGTAAGGAGTAACAGGATTATGTATATAGAATAACAAATAATATATAGTATAACAAAGTAAGAATGTTAGTATTCTTGCGTTTGTTAGATAAACAAATAACGATTAAAAAAAATTATTTGTGTGTTTTTTCCACGTTTTTTCTCTGTTCTTGGTATCTTCATTTTGAGTCAGCTTGATAGAAAGTTATATTTTCTATAGCTACTAATATTATAAAGAGAAAAGATTCGATTTTTAGTTTCAGTGTAACTTTGATCTGTTTTGAGAATTCTTTTACTAGTAAAGTCCAACGTTTTCACTGAGTGCCATAGGCTATATTTTAACAGAGAAAAAAAGACTGAAGTACCTATATAATAATACTTTAAAATAAGTTTGTATTAAATATATTATTATAGTAATTTGACGACGCGTTGACGCAGCGGTCACAGTACTGACTGTTGTACTGGCGGTCGCGGGTTCGTTCCCCGTTCATGACAGATATTTGTATTAGCCATATAGATGTTTGTCGTGGTCTGGGCGTTAGTGCATGTGTATTGTGTGTGTTTCCAGACCCCCAACACAGGAGAAAATCCTACTGGGGGCCGTTGAGTGTGAAGCGTTTATTTATATATAAAAAAATATCTATCTTTCGAATATTTTCAAACTCAGCTTAGAAATAGTCATGGCTGTATGGTCTTTAAATGTAAAAATAAAAATAAACCAAACCGTATACCGCTGTCTCTGAAAGAGGCGGTTTCATTTTTCAAACCTATGTGGATATTAGCAAAATGTTGACGCAAAGCGTCGCTTGTTTGAAGAATGTTTCGTCGCTATTTCATGGTAGTAAATCGAGCTTTTTTTATTGTATCAAAGTTTTTAAGAACAATAATGTATTTTGATTAGTAAAATTTTGTTTTACAACAATATTTTTTATGCTTGTAATTCGATAATAGAACAAAGCTTGGTATAAAACAAGGTAGTGTTGTGTCACAATACCCGTATTTGATTTCTGTGTAAAAAAACATTTGATTAAAAGTGGTGTTCGACTTTGAACTGTATCAGATTGATTTTGGTGTAGTAAATATTATGTTGATCATAACAATAAATAAAATAATAATTAAAAATAAACAAAAAACCCGCCTGCGTGAAGAATAACTAATAGAAAATCAACTGAAAAAGCTGGAACAAGATAAAAATGCAATATGCACACAAAGTCAGCGAAATATATAGAAACAATATCAAACATTTTGTGCTGTACATTTAAAATATATTAATACGGTAGTCCTTCGAAACTTTATGCATCGTCGTACATAACATGCAGTCGGAGACATGCACACAGAGAGAATGATTTGACTTATCCTTCAATTTCATGCCTCCGACTGCATATTATCTACGACGTTGCATAATGTAGAGATAGCAAGCCCGGAGAAAGATCTCACTCTGCTCAAAGCAACGTAAGCCTGACCTTTAGCAAATAGGTGACTGCTTAAGTCAACAACTATTAGTTTTAATATAATGAAATTATTATTAAAATTATTTGTTTGTATTTGGTATTATGTATTTGTTATTGATTTTATTAATGTAATTGTAAATTGGTGTGACATTTATTAATTTTTATTTGTAATTTTAATTGTATGTTTTTTTTAACCATTGTATTTTATTAGAAAGCCTACATACACCCCGAAGTTGATCGTCGCCTAGGAGACGAATTTGACATGGCATAGGCGTGGGAAAGAGCAAAGTCCACATTTTTTAAACTTTAATATTGTATTTCTGTATTAGTATTACGGTAATAATAATCATGATATACCTTTTTAAAATCCTTGTATTGTGCCCTTCAATTCGATACCCATATTGTAGTATTCGAGAAAAAAATTTTTTTTTTCATTAACTACAATGGCTTCGCGCAGCCGCCATGTTTGATTTTTTTTAATGTCACCTATCTAAGAACACTTGGGCAGCTAAGACGAACCTAACGATACCTCAATTATGTAAATCCGTTCAGTGGTTCTGGAAATATGAGGTAGTAAAGAATATTACATACATACATACATACAAGATACGCGCGAAAAACATAACCCTTCCTTGGCAGTCGGGTAATAATCAGTATTATTACAGTACAAACTTCAAAAAATTATAAATTATATTATTTTTTATGGACCTATGAAATAATTGTTCATGTTTCTTTCAAATATCGCTGTTTTTGTCTGTATAGTTATGTATTAAAAAAAGCTAATGGTCGCCCAGTGTTCGAATTTCGACTATAATTAATTTAAATTATAAATTTTAACACGCTGCGTTGGCGCAACAGTTACAGCCACGGATTGTATCTGTTGCGATGGCGGTTGCGGGTTCGATCCCCGCACATGACAAACATTTGTATTGGCCATACAGGTGTTTGTCGTGGTCTGGGTGTTTGTGCAGTCCTTGTGGGTATCCCCACCGTGCCTCGGAGAGCACGTTAAGCCGTCGGTCCCGGTTGTTATCATGTACACCTGATAGCGATTGTTACTCATAGTAGGGAATATATCCGCCAACCCGAATTGGAGCAACGTGTTGGATTAAGCTCTGATCCTTCTCCTACATGGGGAAAGAGGCCTATGCTCAGTAGTGGGATATTACAGGCTGAAGCGATTCGATAAATTTTAACATTATTAAGGTTCTATTGTCAAATACTATACTTCTATAATAATAAACAAAAGAGTATATATGCGCGTGTGTGTCAAATACATGGTAGTGTGTGTAATTTTTTTTATAGATTTAATAATAAAAAAATTTGCACTCTGCACTTCTATATGTTATCTATTAGAGTGCGAAATTCATATTCATCCGTTCGCGTAATCTTCGTAAAAAGGGGTATAAAGTTTTTGCTTCACGTATTAATATATGTACATAACTAGCTGCTGCCAGCGACGTCGTCTGCGTGAACGCTATACAGCACCAAAAAACCTACGATTATACCTTTTAAAATAACATTCATTTACCCGTTTCTTCTTTACATTTCATATCTACAGAAAAATCTCATAGATGGCGCTGCTTTAAAATTGTCTTGTCTACTTATATTCATTTAATTATGTTGATCGGCTTAGTTACTTATATTGCGCGATTTTTATAGTGTGAAGCTAGCTTATATAGCATGGTTATTAACATAATAACAACAACATTCAAATATGCGTCGTTAGATTACACGTTGTTACAGAATGCGTTGAGGAAATAAAGGTTCACTGCTCGTTCCTGGTAGGTGATAGCATGATAATATGTGGCCTATATGTTGACCCGACTTCTTAATAATATTCGTGCCAAATTTAAAGTAAATCCATGCGGTGCTTTTTGAGTTTATCCCGGACATACATACAGACAAACAGACAAATAGACAAAAATTCTAAAAACTATATTTTTGGCTTCGGTATCGATTGTAGATCACACCCCAAGTATTCTTTAAAAAAAATATTCAATGTACAGTTTTGACTTTCCTACCATTCATGTATAGATAATATATATAGATATCTGTAATTGACATGTTTTATTTTTATTAATAAATATATAACATGATAATAAAAGTTTCAGTCTCGGTAATTACAATCGTACATCACATTTATAATTCAGCCATTTATGCAAAGAATATATTAAGAGACCTACAAAATAAGAAATTTAAAGAAATATTGTATAACAATATTCTGCTTTAGGAAGGTTTTATACAGACCTGGTGAAATATATATTTTTGTTAATATATTTCGCTTAACGTTTTACAAGAGTAAAGCAATTTAATAACGAGGGTTACCGAAACGAATTGTGGAAGAGTACGGCGTAAGTTAATTACACTAATGAACAAGCGAAGAAGGTGCGCTCAAAAAAATCCGCCCCAAGATCACTCCGAAGTCTTTACTACAATGTTCATCGCGCGGTTCATTAGCGCCTGAACGATCGGCAAGGGTAACATGCTGCTTTTTAAAGTATTTCGTATTGAAAAGAAAAACATAATTGCATTAATGTATATAAATAAAAATGAATGTTGCTAAGCGCAAAACTCGAGAATGGCTCGACCAATCGGCAATTTTTTTTTGTATGTTCCTTAAGGCCCACGGAAGGTTTTAATACTAAAAAAAGAAATAATAAACGCTTCACACTCAACGAATCCCCCAGTAGGATTTTCCTGTGTTGGAGTCCAGAAACACAAATACACAAACACAACGCCCAGACCACGACTAACATCTATATGGTCGATACATATATCTGTCGTGAGCGGGCATCGAACCCGCGACTGCCAGCGCAACAGCCATGAAAAAAAATTAAAAAATAATAATTCTTACTATTAACTTTCGTCAGAATGAAGTCTGTCGGGCAGCTAGAACAGCATCTTTATAAGTAATATCTTAGTCAAATTCTTATTTACCTTAGACAGAATTCTAAATCTAATAACAGAAGTTCAGCAAATCGGACACTAATTTATGTTCATTTTTATACAGTTTGTAATTATTATTCTTCTAATTTTTGTCATTATTTTTGTTGCAGGACATTAAATATAACATTTATTATATCCCGTTCTACGTTTCTAAAAGAGTATAATATATAACAGGCTATATAACATAAGGTTGCACTGTACACCCAGAATCTTTATTTTCTAAAGTATTCTTTAGGGTTATGTTACCAAAGAAATACTAAGAGGACCTTTCATCCGTCCGTTTTATCGTCAAAGTGATTAATAAAATAATAATCAGTCAGTTCAGCTTATTGAAGTCCATTGCTGGATATAGGCCTCCCCAGTTCGCACCAGACATCCCGATCTTCCGCAATCCTTTCAGCTATTAATATCACTTAAAATCAGAAATACAGTTACCGTAGTTCATCCTTTATAACACTACGAAGATCCAAATGAAAAACATGAGGGAATGCAGCAAATATTCTCGTTCTTATCGTTATTCTATCCAATCTTATTATAATAAGCCTGACGCTATTTTGAGTTGTGCCTTTACAGCCTGAGACAATCTATACTAATATTATAAAGAGGTAAAGTTTATAACTTTGTTTGTATGTAGGGGGTAATCTTCCAAATACTGATCCGATCATGAGAATTCTTTCACTACCAGAAAGCTACACTATTCAGGAGTGACATAGGCTATATTTTATTGTAATTGAACCAAAAATTCAGTAAATAAGAAAAAGATTAAAATATAATATCAAAATGGTAAATAAACTAGCGCCATCTATCGCTAAGAGAAAAAAATTTATTAGTCTTTCGACGTTATTAATTTAGTCTTATTTTAGTCTATCGACGACGTTTTCTTTATTATTGATAGATGGCGTTGGAGCAACATATTATTTATTTAAGTGCTATAAAATTTGTTCTTTAAAGTATGTTATTTGGTTCTCTGTAATTTAAAATAATAAATACACGGGAGCAACATATTATTTATTTAAGTGCTATAAAATTTGTTCTTTAAAGTATGTTATTTGGTTAATATAATAATAATTAACGTCCAACGAAGTGGGCACGGGTCGGCTAGTTTACAGATAAAATGAATAGAGAATACTTGAATAAATTACGATGAAAGAAAATTTTTTTCATGTTAACAATTTTCATGGTATAAAGTATAATTCTTAATTTTGTGAATATTGTTCCTCGTTTGTATTACATTTATTAAAAATGAATGAAAACAGACTTAGAATAAAAATAAATTTATAAGCAGTAATGACTAGTAGCGGTTTAGCGGTTCGCCAGCACATATCTAAAATATCTATTTCAATATTAGCTTTAATTTTTACATTATTAAAGTTAATTCCTATGATTGTTCCGTATTTTTTAACATTTTATTATACCTTGTCCATGTAACACTAGCAGAAGATAGAGTAGCCCCTTCATTAGTACCAGTGGGGACGGTAGAGTTTTAACTATGGAACAATTTTTCTTACTTTAAATAAAGGAAACGTTGTGTATATTATGTATTTTATATAATACTAACTACTGGTTTTAAGAACGAAATTGTATTTGAGTAAGAATTACTTTGCATAAATATTTTCAAGCTAAAGTTTCTTTCAAGTTTTTTTTTATTACGCAAATTATATGGCGATTCTAATGTTCTATGAAAACTCAAAATCCTAATAAAATAATTTATGTTTAACGTTTGTCTCCAATTAATAAAAATACTTAATACAATTATATCGAATTTATTTAAGTTATTTCTTATACAATACACTAACAGAAGTATTTACATGTCCACATGGGTAAAAAACTTATTACATGTGCTACTCACCAACAAACTAAGATTATTGCGAATAGCTTTTTTATCAAGATAAAAGATCGCTACAAAAGATTCTCCGTTTTCTGTTTCTGTCATAAAATATAAAGTTCCTGCCGACCGGCACCGCCGAGTCGATTACTAAATGAATCAAGTTTATGCAGTTCTATTTGTAATATGTCTGATAAACAACTTAATTCGTAAACCTTTCGGTATTTTGAATGATGTTTTATCTTATTTTAACACTTTTGGTATGTTCTTTGTAATGTCTACTGTGATCAGTATACCTCAGTGCCTTAAGACAAAAGTATTTGAGCAGTGTGTGTTGCCAGTGATGACCTACGACGCTGAGACGTGGTCTTTTACCGTTAGCCTTTTACATAGGCTCAAGGTTGTTTAGGGAGCGTTGGAGAGAGCTATGCTTGGTATGTCTCTACGTGACAGAGTCTGGAATGACGAGATCAGTAGACAAACGAAGGTCACCGACATAACTTTCAAAATTTCCAAGCTAAGGCGGCAATGTATAGGTCATATTGCAATGAGAACCGATGATCGATGTATGATGGAAGGAAGGTTCACGATTAGCAACCATTTCTCGGCAAAAGGAGCACAAGCCATCCTCCATCCAGGTGGACTGACGACCTTAAGAAGACAGGGCCACTGAATTCAGTGGGGGCAGGACCGGACGGAGGGGCGAACACTAGGCGATGTCCTCCTGTAAGTGTTTGTTTTTAACTCTTTACATATTTTATAAAATGATCCACCAATTTTGATCCATTTCGGTATTTCAAAAAGTATAAAAATATACTTCAACATCACTCGTTACAAGTTTTTTTAACTAGGTAGGTACACCGCGCTTGTTTTAGTGTGTCCTTTGCAGCTTTGTAATATACGATATATGAATGTCTACATGATCATTATTGAGCCTGTAACATCCCAATAGTGGGCATAGGCCGCTTTCTCTATGTACGAGAAGGATCGGAGCTGAATCCATGACGCTGCTCCACTGCGGGTTGGTAGATATTACTTACTGAGTACCAATCGCTATCAGATGTATATGATAACAACCGGGACCGATAGGTTAACGTAGTTTTCAAGACACGGTGGAGAGACCCACAAGGAAAGACAGCCAGACAGGAAATAAACATATGTACAAACACAAATAACCATTCACCGGTGTATAGACGCTAACACAGCACGCGGCAGATCAAAGCGGTCGTCATCATCATCGTCAGTCAGGTCTGCATGAGTTATTTATTATATTATAATGTTATACAAAACTCGGGCAGCTCTTTAGCATTAAATGAACAATCAATTTTAATACATAGAAGACTTATTTTACATAATACAGTCAACTTTAATTGACTACTAGCTACTGCGTCGTCTTTGTCAAGTGTCAATATGAATAATCATTATAAGATTATACAACAACTGCATTAATTGCAAATGATTAATTGTACTCCGTTCAAGAGTTCCCTTCGCAAATGGTAGTTGATTTTCATCAGATCTTGATTTATTAATCAGCGCCCTCGAGGTCGTAACTTAACAAGACGAACGACCATTATATTAATAACATAATAAATACATATAAGATAACATAAGAATAATAAATTTTCTTACATAATAATAAAAATCCTAGTAATATTAACCATAAGTTAGTGAAGTTTAGTAGTAAAAAAAGTGTAGTGAATTAAGTAGTCTCGTTGTACTGTAAACAGGATGCTGTCATTATTGCTTTTATGAATGTCGAGGGAAATCTTTGAGACTGGTAGGTAAACGCTGTCTATTGAAGCCCTCACGGACAAGGCTGGTAAAACTAATCATTAACAAGTCACACGCGATTCTGAGTATGTAGAAGCAAACTTTTTTTTAAGAAATCACTTAAATTTATTTTGGTATAATAAATTCCAATTTATGGGACTTAATTGTCCGCAATTAAGTTATAGATCTTAAGTTTTGTTGACGTATAATTATTTATAGCCTCAATTTAAAAATTATTACGTTACGTTAATAACGTATTTTTAAATTGGCTACAATAAACTACAAAAATATTGTCTTTGCAATACATAACATATTTTCATTTCATTTCAGTTTAAATGTTTGGGTTGTCTGGAAGAAATGGCTAAATAGCCATAAGTCCGCCCATTGTACTTCACAGTCTGTGAATGTTTTTTTTTAATGTGTTTATTGTTTAAAATGTAGTTGTGGTGTACAATAAAGTATAAATAAATAAATAAATAAATGTTGGGCTTATGTTGCAAATTTCGCCTGGATTTACAAATATGAATATGTAAAATTAACGTTTACTATGATTAATACGTTCATTATTATATTATATCTAAATAATCTTCTAAAACAATGCTTACAATGTAATTTTTGTAAAAACTAATTATATTATTGAAGTAACAATATTGTAATATGTTTCAGTAAATGAGAAATTTATTGAATTTTACGATTACTCCACTGCGCTACTGATACGCCTGTATAGGTGTCAAATTGAAATATAATATATATGTATACTAAACATAAAATCATACTTCTGTATTCCGTATTTTAATTAAAGTTTGTAAGTGTTGTAAGTGTTGTATTAAATTGGGTATATTATAACGCATTTCAGTTTTTAATAAATCTGCACATTGAGCTAAATAATGCACAGTTTTTATATCCCTTCGCAAAGAAGTGCATACATAACCTGTAATTCGTCTATCACAACATGCAAATTAAAGCACGTTTCTCATCTGTTCACATACATTTTTCTCTTTACAACGTAGCACCGAAATACATGGCTGAAGTATAGTTCAAGAAAATTTGTTCTTTCGAGAAATTAAAATGTCAACTTAGTGGCCTTGTTTAATAATACAAACAAAATGAAACGTGATTTAAAATGTAAGAAAAATAACTTTCCTTAAAATAAAAATTAAAAAACTTCTTTTATATTTTAAAGGCTAAGTTACAAAATTTTTGCCTTCATTCATTAAATAAATAATGGCGAAAATTAGTAAGGCTAAATAAATTATAAGTAAAATCATATTTAAGATATCATTTTAGCAAAGCTTTCAAGAATTTTTATTATTATGAAAATCTATTTGGAGTTACTAAATAGAAAAACTTCAAGCTTTAAAACAAGTGAATCTAAATTAAACGAATAATATACATTCAACTCATTAGATTCCTTTCAAAATTAATAATACCTATTTTGTTTCTCTAAATGAAAATATATATAATTGTGTTTGCAGGCAAACATAATACAACGTAGAAAGACGACAAAATAGTCAAGTAAATACGTATTATCAAAGATTACTCCAAAAATTTGTAATCAGATCTCGATGAAATTTAAATGTGACCACATAATAAACATCGGCTTTCGATTAAATTAAAAATCATCAAAATCGTTACACCCAGTAAAAAGTTATGCGGATTTTTGAGTTTCCCTCGATTTCCCTGGGATTCCATCATCAAATCTTGGTTTCCTTATCATGGTACACCAGGGATATCTCCTTTCCAACAAAAATAGAATTATTAAAATCGGTTCATAAACGACGAAGTTATCTCCGAACATACATTAAAAAAAATATACGAATATACGGTCGAATTGACCTCCTCCTTTTTTGAAGTCGGTTAAAAATATAGAATAGTTTTCGTGCTCAGAGGTGAAAAAAGAACTATATATAAGATATTATGTTACATGTATAGTCATAGATCATAGGAGATAAGGTATCAGGTAAAATTAAGATATAAGGTAGGCTGTGCTTAGTTGTGGTACATGAATATACTGTTACATAACAGTTACACAGGACGAATTTTCGGTAATAATTTAAATTAAACTACTATAAATTACTATTGCACTGCTACTACAAGTTCAGTGACTACTACTACTACTAGTAATATAGAAGTTAATATAAAATGTTGCCTGTTTGTAAATAGAAAATATTTTATTCTAAGAAACGTGGATGCAGAAAGTTTCATCGACCGTCAATAGTTGTTGAACAGACTCGTGCGTTGTACTCGTACAGAGGCTCGATCAGAGTTCGAATTCGAATCGGGTACAAAAGACATTTTGAATTGTTCGCAAACAATGCGCGACGGACAAGACTTTATAAAACTTATTTTCAAAATCGGATCTGTAAAGACGCTGTCTGATAAATAATAGAAACTTGTTTTTGAACGAAGTTCTTTATCGCGCGGTACACGCACTAAGCGGGATGGGAGCGTGATGAAAAAAAGCGTAACAAGAAAAAAAGCTTTCTAATATAATATCATACAAATTTATTAAATAGAATCAATGGGCTCTGAAATTAAAATGATCAAACGAATTTGTTACAAATGATTCGATATAACCGTAAATAAAATTGAAATTTTTATGTATAAAATCAAAATTACACTCGCAAATCTAGATCTCGATCATGTATCATAACAATGCTTGATTGCTGAAAGTTGTATATGTTTTACGGCTTAAAAATACATTGTTTTTATAAGGACTGTAAAATATTTTATCATTGGAAATATGTATTTTTTTTTAACTTTAGATACTGTTATTAAAAGCTAAATGCATTATGCATATTTAAGTATTAGTTTCTGCATACTCTTAAAAAACGAGTAAATTATAACACTAAAATGAGATAATTGATTAATAAATTTAAAATGATGTCTAGCTTATATTATTCGATTTATTTTACACTAGCGACCCGCCCCGGCTTCGCACGGTTGCAAAAACTATCAGTGCTCCTCTACTATACTATGCAGGTGTTATACATATGAACTTTCCTCTGGAATCACTCTATTGTAATCAATCGGATGATAAACAGTTTAAAGCACTGAAAAACGTCACTGTTAGCGTCACTGATTAGTTGTGTTTCACACGATTTAACTTCCCATATTTTTCATAACAAGAGCCTGCATTGATTCTCAAGAAGTAAACTCCAAAAAAAACATCTTCGACAAACGTTAGGGTTAACTTTTTCTTTACTGAAACAACAAACTTTTGGATCAAAGTAACCACCACTTTTAACGTATACGTGTTCGTAATATATAGGCGAAATAATCCGCCCTAATTCTGGTAAGTGATATTAGCGTTGTCGAATCGGATTAAAACGTCTTAAGGGTATAAGTTCGACCATCGATTTTCTTCGTCGAATAATGTTTATTTAATCTGAATTTCTAATGAAACATGGATTGATTAGAGTAATTTAATAGTTTCCTAGTACATGTTATGTTGAAGAGTGAAACGTTACAAAATAATATAAATTAATAAAATGGGTTGCGAGTAGCAGGTACTTCGACCTAACTCGTGATTAAAGCTTTTATCGGAGGACTGATTAACTGTCGAGGCCAGGATGGATTTATTGTAAAAGTTGGCCGTTCACTGAGGTTAGTGATTCAAGCCCGCACGCTTTACTCGAATAATTGTCTACGTGATCGGAAAGAGATTTCACGGAGTCTTTAATAAGATCAGATAAAGAGCTCAGACCTTTATAATTGAGTCAAGCTTTTTAATTTTACAATCTTCACAGCAGCTTCTATACTGTCTGCAATTGTTTTTTTAAAAAAAGTTATTTCTGTACTCTAATTAGAAATCCTTAATATTATAAATTTTTTTACGAATTAAAAACTACATTTGCCAGAAGTAGCAAAAGGCTATAAAAAATTTTTACTACTGATAGGAACGAAGCAATAAACGTAAAAGCCAACCAATATGACGAGTACCAAAACTTAAATATGTAAGGAAAAAACTCTTTTGAATTTATGTTTTCACTTAGAAATAAAAAATATTATGTAAAACTTACATAATGAATTAATAAATAGAAAAACGAATGAAAGCGGTAGTAAAACTGCAAATGTCGAAAATTATCTTTCACGGGTTCTATATATATGTATATAAATAAGATAACTGAATGATGATGATAAATAAAACTGGAGTGTTTGTTTGTAATCTATAATCTATAATATATATAAAAGCGAAAGGTCACTCACTCATCACGAAATCTCCGAAACTATAACACCTACAAACTTGAAATTTGGCAGGTAGGCTCCTTATAGGACGTAGACATCCGCTAAGAACGGATTTTACGAAACTCGACCCCTAAGGGGGTAAAACGGGGGTTGCAATTTTGTATGAAAGTCCTATTTTTTTGAAGTAAGAGACTTGAAATTTAAAATGTATGCTCTATAGATGATAAGAAGGCGTACAAATAATTTATCTTAAGAAATCAACCCCCTTTTGGGGTTAAAACGGGGGATGGTAGGTTGACTCACTGATCACGAAATCTCCGAAACCATAACAGTTACAAACTTGAAATTTGGTATAAAGGTTCATTATAGGGCGTAAACATCCGCTAAGAACGAGGAGGTGTTCAAATAATGAATCGTAATCTATATATATATAAAAGAGAAAGGTCACTAACTCACTCGTCACGAGAACTCAAAAACCGCTGGATGGTCTATCTATCCAGGTTGGACAAAGATAAAATTTGGCAAGGAGGTAGATTATAGTTAGCAGACGTCCGCTAAGAACGGATTTTACGATATTCCACCTCTAAGGGGGTTTCATTGGGGTTGATAGTTTGTATGACACATATGCAGCCTGAAAATAAAACTAAAAATGTTGTGTATAGAGAGGTTTTATAAAAATAACTATTAAATTATACTAAATTGTGCTTTTTACAAAGTTACTCAGCTTGATAAGCATTTCAAGTGACTGAAATAAAAAAATTATTTGCGTTAAACATCTTAATAGTAATGCATATCTGCATAACCACGCGGACGTAATCGCGGGCAACAGTTAGTGTATTATAAAACAAAGTCTCCAAGTGTATGTGATCGATTCGCTCAAAATCTACTGAACGGATTTTCATGCGGTTTCGCCATTGGAGAGAGGGCTCCACCATTGGCAAGAGGAAGGTTTACGGAACGGCTAAGCCGATTTTGATGAGAGTTTCACTGGAAGTTTGCCGGGAAAACTTTGTGACACACTAATTTCAACGCGGGCGAAGCCACGGGCACAGCTAGTATTAATATAATTGCTTGGTATAATATACACGGTACATACACCAAAATAACATTTTTTATAATTTTTGCCTGACCTTTTTTAATGGAACTTTCTATGGCAGATAACTTTATTCTTTGTATGTTCCTTAAAGGACGCCGCGTTGGCGCAACGGTCACAGCTATGGATTGTGCCGGTTGCGCTGGCGGTTGCGGGTTCGATCCCCGCATATGACATACATTTGTATTGGCCATACAGGTGTTTGCCATGGTCTGGGTGTTTGTGCAGTCCTTGTGGGTCTCCCCACCGTGCCTCGGAGAGCACGTTAAGCCGTAGGTCCTGGTTGTTATCATGTACACCTGATAGCGATCGTTACTCATAGTAGGGAATATATCCGCCAATCCGCATTGGAGCAGCGTGGTGGATTAAGCTCTGATCCTTCTTCTACACGGGGAAAGAGGCCTATGCCCAACAGTGGGATATTCCAGGCTGAAGCGATGTTCCATAAGCCCCCAGAAGGCTTTAATACTTCGTTTTAGGGATTGGTTGGTTTTAAAAATCAATATGTATAGTATTTTAATGTACCTGTATGAATAGATCTAAAAAATATGTTTTGGAACTGGTTGTTGGTTGCGGTCTTGTTCTATAATAAACTTGCATTTATTTGTTTATATTCTTGGAGGTGGAATATACAAAAATACATACATACACATATACATACATACATACATATATACATACATACATACATACATATAATCACGCCTTTTTCCCATAGGGGTAGGCAGAGACCACTTTTTTCCATTTGCTACGATTCTTACATACTTCTTTCGCTTCGCCCACTTTCATTATTCCCTTCACACATGCTCTTCGGTTTAGGGTACTCTTGACCTGGCCTTTTTTCAAGATGTCCCTTATTTGGTCTCGGAACGTCCGCCTAGGTCTACCCCTTCCAACCCTTCCATCCACACTTGCCTTATACACTTTTTTCGTCAATCGTTCTTCACTCATTATCTCGACATGACCAAACCATTTGAGCATACCTTTCTCTATTTTTGTCACTACATCTTCTTTCAGACCACAACGTTTCCTTATCTCACTATTTCTTATCCTGTCACTCAGTTTAACTCCTATCATACTTCTTAACTTTCTCATCTCAACTGCATTTATTCTGCTTTCATGATTCTTCTGCCATACCCAACTTTCACTTCCGTACATGAGTGTCCAACGAAGTGAGTGAACAACAAGTGAACCAACACTCCCTCATGCACAGCCAAACGAGCCTTGTTAGACACCTCCAGACTGCTCATATAGGAGTGCAAAGCTCCATTCATCCTGTTTCCTGCATTCACTCTTCTTTCAATATCACTCTTACACTTTCCATCTCTTGTAAACATTGAACCTAGATACACAAATTCATTCACCTGTTCAACTTGTTCATCTTCAATCACGATATTGCAGTCTGTCACTGCCTCATCTCTTTCAAACACCATAACTTTCGTCTTCTTTACATTTATCTTCATTCCCTTTCTTACAAAGGCTCCACTCATATTAGTTATTATCTCCTGCAACTCTTCGGACGAAGACGTAAGTACCACATGATCATCAGCATAGAGAAGACATTTGACGAGTAACTCATTCATTCTCAACCCAGTTTCATTCTCTTTTAAATCTGTCAAACAACTGTCCATGAACAGATTAAACAGCCACGGTGACGCTACATATCCCTGTCTAACACCTTTTTCGATATTAAGCCATTCAGTGTATGCCCCATTTATCCTCACACAAGCACTAGAATCCCTATAAAGAGATTGCAATGCTCGTATGAGGACACTGCTCACACCATTCACGGACAATGCTGACCACAATTCATTTCTCATCACTCTATCATAGGCCTATATAGACTTTTTTGTTTTTGGCCAAACATTTTTCGGCTATGCACCGCAAAGAAAAGACCAGATCCGCACATCCTATTCCCTTTCTAAAACCCGCTTGTACATCCCATACTTTTTTTATAGCACTATGTCGACAAACAAGCGTACGGCTCACCTGATGGTAAGAGATTACTGTAGCTTATAGACGCCTGCAACACCAGAAGCATCGCAAGAGCGTTGCCGACCCAATCCCCAATCCCCCCCAGGAACTCTGGTCACCTTACTCACCAACAGGAACACAATACTGCTTGAAAACAGTATTATTTAGCTGTGATCTTCTGTAAGGTCGAGGTACTACCCCAGTCGGGCTGCTCCATATTTTGAGCAGGAAATTCCTGCTGTGTCCAACCTCAGTTATGTAATGCCAGTTATTACTTTATCGTTATACAAAAATACAAAAGTATATTTTAATTTATTTCAAATTACTAACCCAAAATAAATAAAAATATAGTGTTATGCTTCAAAGATTAATGATATTAAAGATAATTATTTAAACGTGACATAAACATTTCAATGATTTGAATATTAATTAGATAATGTCAGTAAGTAATTATATTATATATCAATAATGTATAACTAATTCAGTGTAATGGTAATCTACTGTTAATAATATTAAAGTTAATTTATTGTACCTCATTAATATTTAATATTTACATACTGTAAGTGAGTATAATGTTTGGATTATATTAATGTTAGCCTTGTACAACTACAATACCTTGCAAATAAGGGATTATTATTATGCTAGATATCACATTATAATAAATACTTCATATAAATAACCAGCCGATCCGTGCCCACTTGCTTGGGCGTTGATAATTATTTTTGTGATGCAAATATATCGTAAAGTTTTTATCTCACTCACACATATACTATTATTTTTCAGTGAATTTGTTGTTCAATAATAATAAAATATAGCCTATATCACTACCGAATAGTGTAACATTCTGTTAGTAAAAGAATTTTCTTGATCGGATTAGTATTTGCGAAGATTGCCTTCTACAAATAAACAAAGTTAGAAACGTTACCTTTTTATAATATTAGTATAGATAAAGTAAATTAACATATACTTACATATACTTAATATTATAAAGCTGAAGAGTTTGTTTGCTTGCTGGAACGCGCTAATTTCAGGAACTACTGGTCCAGTTTGAAAAATGCTTTCAGTGTTAAATAGCCCATTTATCGAGGAAGGCTATAGGCTATATATCATTACGCTAAGACTAATAGGAGCAGAATACCAATGAAGAATGTTTCAAAATAGTTTTTTTTCTTTTAAGAGCTTTTGCTGCGTGCGCTGCGTAAACGTAAGTAACGTGCGTAAGTTTCGCAAGTTCTACATAAACGAAGTCACAAGTTAAAGTAAGTGTTAGCCCAAAGTAATTATTCCACGCGAAAGAAGTCGCGGGCAGAAGTTAGTATAAATATAAGCGGGTGGAGGATTACGCCCTGGCAGGGAGATCAAATGGCATTCAATCAAATGGGGTTATGGCCTGTAGGCTGAGAAACCGGCGGACAATCCTAGCCAAGTCGAGTAACACCACCTACTTCATCCTGGCTGCGAGCGAACCGTCCCGGATCCCCGGTTGCCTGAGATGGTGAGCAAGGCTGACCAGGATCAAACCGTTGGTAAATATTATTATTGTTGTTACCTATATATTAATACGTGAAGTAAAAATTTCGTACCCCTTTTTACGAAAATTGCGCGGACGGAGGAGTATGAAATTTCGCACACTTATCTATATCTATAATCTATAATATATATAAAAGCGAAAGGTCACTCACTCATCGTGTAATCTCCGAAACTATAACACCTACAAACTTGAAATTTAGCAGATAGGCTCCTCATAGAGCGTAAACATCCGCTAAGAACTGGTTTTACGAAAATCGACCCCTAAGGGGATAAAACGGGGGTCGGAAGTTTGTATGAAAGTCTTATGTTTTTGAAGTAAGAGACTTGAAGTTTAAATATATGCTATAGATGGTGAGGAGGTGTCCAAATAATGCATCGTAATCTATATATATAAAAGAGAAAGGTCACTAACTCACTCGTCACGAGAACTCAAAAACCGCTGGATGGTCTATCTATCCAGGTTGGACAAAGATAAAATTTGGCAAGGAGGTAGATTATAGTTAGCAGACGTCCGCTAAGAACGGATTTTACGATATTCCACCTCTAAGGGGGTTTCATTGGGGTTGATAGTTTGTATGACACATATGCAGCCTGAAAATAAAACTAAAAATGTTGTGTATAGAGAGGTTTTATAAAAATAACTATTAAATTATACTAAATTGTGCCTTTTAAAAAGTTACTCAGTTTGATAAGCAGTTCAAGTGACTGAAATAAACAAAATAATTTGCGTTAAACATCTTAATAGTAATGCATATCTTCATAACCACGAGGACGTAGTCGCGGGCAAAAGTTAGTGTATTATAAACAAAGTCCCCAAAAGTGTATGTGATCGATTCGCTCAAAATTTACTGAACGGATTTTCATGCGGTTTCACAATTGGAGAGAGGGCTCCACCATTGGCAAGAGGAAGGTTTACGGAACGGCTAAGCCGATTTTGATGAGAGTTTCACTGGAAGTTTGCCGGGAAAACTTTGTGACACACTAATTTCAACGCGGGCGAAGCCGCGGGCACAGCTAGTAGTTTATATAGAGAAGGAGTGCAGAATGATAATATTTTTTTTAATCATGCATAATAATATATCAAATCAATGAAAAAAAAACACTATACACTATACCATGCATTTGACACACACTACCATGTATTTGACACACACATGCATATTATACTCTTCTGGTGATTGTCAAAGTCAGTAGTCAAATTAAAAAAATTAAAAGATGGTTCTTTATTTTCATAATTTTTTTGGTTTCCTTTAATTTAAATACTAAGTAATGGTTTTTGACCTCTGGGCGACCGCTAGTTAATATTATAAGAACTGAATCAATTTGGAACATAGTCTTAACTGTCTTTTGTAAAACTTTTTTACTATTTGATTCAATCTGACTAACGCAGTGAGTGTTTTAGATTTATTTCTTATTTAATGTAGTGGTATGGGCAAATTTAAGGTTGGAAATATATCATTCAAAAAATTTTACTTATAGATACTCAAAATTTTTTTATTTAGCTTGGAAAATTATAGCCGATACAACTTTAGTAAATCCAGAGTTCGGTGAACATATTATTGTAGTCTATTATGTAAGTGGGTTACGGAGGTCAGATTCCAACTGCCGTCGCCATATTATGTATATCACGAATAAGAGACGAAAGTAAATACATAGAAAAACGGAGAGTTAAAATCAATGTTTCGCAACAAAAAAAATTGTATTACAGAAAGCTCAGTTTAGTTATGAACTTTTTTGGGAAGACACAACATTAGTTTATTTGTCGTTCAAGGGAAATAATTCACAAATGATAAAAAAGAGTAAGCCTTTACCATATTTTAAAGTAAGTACCTACATCACATTTCAAAGTATGTACTTCTAGATTTATTTGTAATTAAACTTTAAAGTAACTTGAAAATATAAAATGAAACATTTTGTCATAAAATATAAGGTCCCGTTATCTACAGATTAGACAGCAATGAGTCTAGGAAACTTCATTTATTATTACAAACACATTCATACAATCCAGTTACAGTGCAAGTGCTATCAGGCCGAGAATAACGCTGGCCGGCGACGTTTTTGCGCCGGATCCGTGTATGAGTTACGGGCGACAGGCTTTCCGGTTACGCCTGCGCAGTCGCTATATTACGATTCCTGGCGACACTGTTCTATTTCATGGTCAATGATTTTCAAGTTCTACAATTTCTGGTTAGTATTTTGCGAATAAAATATTCACATATCACACTCAACTGTTTAACTGTTTTAAAGTAACTGTCTATTAATTGTCTAATCTGTTTTAATATTTCTGATTTACATTACATTGACGTTCTCGCGATAGCTGGGTTCATGACCGGCAATAATTTTTAATTTGATAAATTATCATGTAGGTACATGCTCAGAGGTCATTTATAATCGGCAGTTGTTATTACATTAAAAATTTTATGTATAAATACAAAATCATTCACAGAATTTGAATGACAAAGAGTAACAGCTTCGTTAACATCATTAAACTTGTTATAAAATAATTTGGTATTAATTGGTTATAGTTAGCAGAAAAACTCTTTTTGTATTTTATATATAAGATGTATAGATATATGTATATCAGATTTAACTTTGACAAAAGGGACTGATTTCAATCAAGTTTACACTAAATTTACATAATTTTTAGGATTTCTAATTTATTTAATAATATTTCATTTAAGCAAACAGAAAGACGGGCAAACACTCTAAAAATGATTGAAATTGCACAGAATTATTTGTTTTAAGTTTCTTACAATATTTATTTTTAACAAAAGTTTGACATTGATAGACAAAAATTGCGTATGTGTTTATATTTTATTTTATTTTATTTTATAAACAGTAAAATAATAATGTTTTGAGTATGAAAATCACAAATGATGATTATAATAAACGACAACATTAGTTAAGCCTTGTTGTTTATATTATTGAAGCTTATCTTTTTTAGCTTCGAAATTAAAGCCTTTGATGGTAATAAAACCTAATAGATGTCTTTTATGATAGACAAAGTAACGATCTGGAAGTTTATTGGTCCCGTAAATACCACTTCCTTCACAATTAGCAAAACAAACAATCGCAAACAAAGGGACTGGTAGGGATTAAGAGACACATTGAATTCCAAATTATAGCGCCGGATTTAGGAAAAGGGAAAATTCAAAACAAAGTACCCTATTACTGTCAAAGTATTGACTGTGTAAAATTTCTGATGCGCGAATATGAGTGCTAGTTTAGCTTTGTTTCTACGTTTGGTTTTTAATTTTAGAAAGTTATTTGACGTACAGAATATTTATTGTATGTTGATATTCCAAGTTTATTTTATAAACAATTTGCGACGAACGCGTTAAAATGAGCAGTTTCTTCTATCTACTGAGTGGGAAACGATGTGATATATTATAACCATGAAATGATGAAATATAAATCATGAAATGAGTAAAACTTTTAATCGAATTTTATCCCATGAATTATCTCGGTAATATCTACCTATCTATCAACCCTTAACTTAATTATTATACGCCAATTTCTTATTACTAATTACAATATTACGTAATACATAAAAAGTTCCACTTGAATAAAATCACATTTGCGTTGTCGCAATTAGGTATATTTGATTTTAACAGGTAAATAAGGAAAATGAACTCGTATGTGGATAGTTGTTAAACGAAGCTAAAAAATGAGTTAGCCTTGTTTCTCATTCGTGATACCATCTCATTTACACAAACTTAAACTGTATAGATTCAGCTTAGCTTGTAGCTCGGTTGCTTACGCTCGTATTTCACAAAAGATAGCAGCAGACAAATTCACAGTCGATGATAAACTGTTTCGTACATCACCATACAAAGTAGATATTTTGTAGTGACAACTCTTATAGACGAAATGAAATGAAGACGTCAGTGTCAGTAAAATTGTTGAATATTATAAAAGCAGGTAACTTATAAGATTTTGTAAATATTTAACGATTATAAAATTTTAACATTTGTGTGTATAATAAACAGGAAAACAAAGAATAAGGGTCAGTTAGAAAATCTTCGATATCTTCAAAAGTATCTGACCAAGCTTTATGAAACAAGGACAAAATTTAAGAAAATTTTAATTTGCTTAAATAAAAATCAATTCATGCTTTTTATTTTTAGCAAATGTAAAATAAATAAAAACGCGTAGTTCTTTAATTTTTTTTTGTATTAACACCTTCCGTGAGCCCTAAGGATCATACAAAAAAATGAATTGACGAAATGACGAATTGGTTGAGCCATTCTCGAGTTATGCGCTTAGCAACATTCATCTTTATTTATATAAGATTTAATGTGGAATTAAATATTATTTAATTTAGTCTTTATTTCATGATATTTTCATAATAATTTCATAAAGATAGGTTATACTTTTTGAAGATATTGAAGATTTTTTAACCGATCCATTTTCTTTGCGCTCCAGTTTATTTAGATCAAAAGAAACGATCTCGAGTTCAGTACTTTCGAGTTTCATAAATTTTACTGGGAGAGTTAATAAATGTAAAAAAAAAGAAATAAATATTTTCGAGAAGTGATTGAATCGATGGATTCAGGTGGCACTACATTTTTCCGAGTTGGACAAATAGACAATAGCGGTTTCAGCGATATCATTCCTACCATCTTCTTATAATGTTATTTATTTATTTAATGTATTGTTATTATTTATTTATTTAAGTACCTGGGTGACCGAGCTCAGCTCTGTTTTTTTAGTAAATCGCGAAGGGATTAGTAGAAGAGAGAGTTTAAATGATTTGCTGCCGATTTGCATTTTCTTTTTTAACCGACTTCAAAAAAGGAGGAGGTTACTCAATTCGACCGTATATATGTTTTTTTTAAATGTATATTCGGGGATAACCTCGTCGTTTATGAAAAGATTTTGATAATTCTTTTTTTGTTGGAAAGGAGATATCCCTGGTGTGCTACCAAGATAAGGAAACCAGGATCTAATGATGGGATGGATTTTTAGTTTTATTTTCAGGCTGTATATGTTTCACACAAACGATCAACCCCAATTAAACCCCGTTAGCGGTGCAATATCGTAAAATCCGTTCTCAGCGGACGTCTGCTAACTATAATCTACCTCTCTGACAAATTTTATCTTTGTCCAACCTGGAAGGATAGACCATCCAACGGTTTTTGAGTTCTCGTGATGAGTGCGTTAGTGACCTTTCTTTTTTATATATATAGATTATTTGGACACCTCCTCACCATTTATACAGCATATATTTAAACTTCAAGTCTCTTACTTCAAAAACATAGGACTTTCATACAAACTTCCAACCCCCGTTTTACCCCCTTAGGGGTCGAGTTTTGTAAAACCCGTTCTTAGCGAATGTTTACGCCCTCTAAGGAGCCTATCTGCCAAATTTCAAGTTTGTAGGTGTTATAGTTTCGGAGATTTCGTGATGAGTGAGTGACCGTTCGCTTTTATATATAATATTTATAATGTTTTATTTTATTTTATTTTTGTATATTATGAACAGTAAAACAATAATTGTGTTGCTCTGAAAAGAGAAGTTTTTTATTTTAGCATATAAACTAATTTTACAAAATATTATTTATTATTAAATTATTTACAAACTAACCTGAAAAGAGAAACAACATTTAAAGCTATTGCTTTACCAGTTCTTTATAATAACTATTATTTAAATATTTACAGTTACAATATAATTCTTACAATCGTTTAATATGAAAAAACAGCTCCATAGCAACCGATTCGCAGATCAAATATCCATCAAAGAACAATTACAAAATAAACTAATAACTTAAATGAAGTGTCACGCACTTTGTTTACATCTCCCCCCCCTTTTTGTCTAAATTACAAAGTTTTAGTGTCATACTTTACTACTGGAATAAGTTTTGTAATATGGAAGAGGTTTCATTCTGCCTTTTTGTGACCCGTGTCTACTTTATAAATTGAATTGGATATTTTGTCTACAATTTCATAAGGTCCTATTCTCAATTCATCAAGTTTTTTTCGGTTTAATTGGTTTCCGTTTTCAACGTATACATAATCTCCTATTTTTATATCATGATGTTTTCTGTTTTTATCAAATCTTTTTTTATTATAATTGTGTGATTTTATACTATTTTCTAAGGCAATTTTTCGGTCTTGCAAAAGACAATTATGTGTTTTATTTTTCTTCAGTTCATCTGGTAGAACGTCAAATTTTTTTCCCTCCAATAAATATTTTGGAGAGAAACTTGTTACACCATGTTCAGTTTCGTTATATTTTTCTGTGCATTCGTGAGCAATAGTTGTCCAAGCAATTTTATTAACCAACGTTTGGTTTAACCTTTCATTTAATCCGTTTGAAAATGGTGCATTTACTGCAGTGAAAACTATAGGTATATTTTCTTTTTCTAAAAATTTTTTAAAATCTTTTGAATTTATGCCTGGATATTGATCTGATAAAATCATGTCAATTTTATAATCTTTTGTTACTTTTTTGGCCAGTTTTATAAAATCATTCGCACTTTGGGTTTTGGATGTCAAAATATAGGCGTAACGAGTGAAGTGATCTACTAGAAGATGTAAATATTTTTTGATTGAACGAGTACCACCAAATCCCCCTATGGTATCTATAGACACTATTTCAAACGGATAAGTAGCGGGACCTAAGTGAGACATTAATCCAAACTTGTATTTTCCTCTAGATTTATTTTTTATACAGACATCACAATTTTCGCAAACTTTTTTTATATTGTCCAATAAATTTTTGGCGTGATAAAATGGTTTAATCTTGTTTTCCATTTGTTGTCTGCCTATGTGACAGTAGTAGTGATGTACATGTTTTATAATATTTTTACTAAATTCCTCAGTTAATACAATCTTTTCATTTTTTCCTATCTTTTTATAATATATATTATTTTTTAAAATAAGTTTATTTATATTTTGTTTTATTTTTTCATTTTCATCTTGATCATTTCGTATGTCTTCTAATTTTACAAAATTTACTATTTTTAAACTACTATCTTTATTTTCATACGATTCTAACACTGGGTTTCTGCTTAGAGTATCTGCCTCTATATTATATTTGCCTGGAGAATATATTATTTTAAAATCGAACTGCGACAAATAATATGTTAAATCTCCTAGTTCTTCGTCCGTTCTGGCTTTAATATTCATTTTTTCTAAAGGTTTGTGATCTGAATAAACCGTGAATGTTTTTCCCATAAGCCAGTGCTGCCAGTATTTTACTGCCTCTTTTATTGCTAAGCACTCAAGATATATTGCTTTTTTCTTTTTTTGGGAGTCATTTAATTTTTTTGAAAAGAATGCACAAGGTTTTTCATCACCGTTGGGTTGAATTTGTTTTAAAATCGCACCTACACCTTGTATGCTAGCATCTGTATATATATTTATTGGCAAATCTGGATCAAAGATGGCTAGAATAGGTTTTGAGCAAAGTAATCTTTTTATAGTATCAAAAGATTCTTGGCATTTATCTGACCAAACAAATTTTTCTCCTTTTCTTAATAAATTATGTAAAGGGTCCAGTATAATTGAAACATTTGGCACATATTTTCCATAGAAATTAATTTTTCCTAAAAATTGTCGTACGTTTTTTTGTGTTTTTGGAGTTGGAAATTCTTTTATAGCAATCAAATTATCTTTTAATGGAGTGACAGTATTGTTTTTTATTATTGTCCTAGATATTTTACGGAGTCCTGTGCAAAATTACATTTCGTGAATTTTAATTTAAAACCTTCTTTTAAATTTGCTTCCAGTAACAAAGATATGTGCTCAATGTGTTTTTCGAACGTTTCAGAAAATACTAAAATATCATCAATGTAATTAACAGTAAAATTTGACAGATTATATTTTCTTATAATGCTACTTAATATTCTTTGAAAAATAGCGGGAGCAGTTTTTAAACCAAAAGGTAAGCAAGTCCATTGGAAGTGTGCCTCTTGAGTAACAAATGAAGTTTTATGTCTATCTTCAATTTTAAGAGGTATTGACCAGGACGCTGAGTTTATATCGAATGTTGAAAAAAATTTACATGTCCTTGTTTTAACCATTAGATCCTCGATTAGCGGAAATGGTTGCGATTGGGGAACTATAATTTTATTTAATTCGCGAAAATCTATATAAAGCCTCGATTTCCTTCCTTCTTCTTTTTTAAATGCTAGTGTTACCGGAGCGGCAAAAGGGCTATATGACTCCTCAATTAAATTATGTTTTAGCAGTTTTGATATTTGATGTTCAATTTCTTTCATATCCTCAACAGAACATCTATACGGTCTTTTACTACAGTATTTATCTATTAACAAATCAATATGGGCTTCATAGCCTTTTACAGTACCTATATCATATTTGTCTTTAGCAAATACTGAATTATATTTGCGTATCAATTTATCAATTTCATATTTTTTTTTATTGTCTAAATTATTTAATGAAATATCAAAATTATCGACTATTATATTTTCATTAAAGTTTATTTTATACTCATTATCACATTCATAAGATTTACCTTCTTTATTCTCTATAGCACTACCTGAACTGCCAGGAATTTCTTTAGTGCTATTAGGTTGCTTTTCTTTATCTTTTATGTAGTCTTTATTATTATTGCTGATAGCATTTTGAGTTATACATAAATTCTCATTTTGAGTTAAATGATATTGTTGTATACAGTCTAACCCAACAAGAAAATCATAGTCGAAGTTGTTTTCATCTATAACAAAAACATTAACATGTTTTTCAATTTCAAAAATTTTAATTTTTAGATTTACCATTCCTATTAATTTTTTTACGCCATTAATAGTTTTTAAACCTGCATTTTTATCATAAGTATTTATTTTTTTCAAAGATAATAACCTTGAATTAATTAAAGACACATTAGATCCTGAATCATATATTCCTAATGTTTCTACAGTGTCATTAATTAGTAATTTAATTTTTATTAATGGCGGCACTATTAGTTTTTTTGATCGATTTCATTTAATTTTACCTCTAATTCAGAATTGTTAACACTCCTTATTTGAGCTTGTTTTGGATTATCGTTATTTTTATTTTTGAACCAACATAGGGATTCAGGATGGTAACGTATACCTTTATTCTCTTTTTCACAAATTTTACATGGGCTAACCAAGGGCTTCACATTTTTCTCTATAGTTTTATTTTTCGAAGTTTCTATTTTTTTATGAAATATTTTTTTTTTGTACCATATGCTCTAAGCTTCTTAAGTTATTAAATAAGTCTTCAGTTTCCTTTAAACTATTCCTATCAATCATATCTGCAATAAAGTTCGGTAATCCGGTGGCAATCAGATCAATTATAGTGAGTTTATTTATGGACTTATTTATTTCTAATAGTAGTCTCTCTTTCTTTAATGCATACTCCACTAATGAGCCTTCTCTGTATTTAAATAGCATTGCATACCTGATCGGCGACCAACCTTTATCCGCATATGTTTCACAAAATTTCTTTTTCCATATTGCCCATTCTGAATTTATTGTATGCTTTATAAGCATGGAACTATACCAGTCTAAACAAGAATCTTCTAAAAATAACCTAAAAATTTCAATTTTTTTGATATCTTCTTCTATTCCTATACGGATACATTCCGATTCAAAGGTAGTCATCCACTGCGACACATTGGTAATCTTGCTATTAAATTTTTCTATTACAAATTTTTCTACCACTTTCCCCATATTAAAGGGTTTTACTGAATCTTTCTTCATTTCAGCGAAGTTTTCTATGATTTTTGCTAGAGATTCTTCTGAAAACCCTGTTGTAGTTTGTGGTATTGTTTGTTCCTCCAGTATGTATCCCATAAATTGTTTATTTCCATCTTCATCACAATAAGCCGCTTTCATCTCCTGATTCATGGATATCCATACCTGTCGTTTCTCATGCCGTTTTTGTAATGTGGACTTTACTTTCTGAAATATTTGGGTATGTACTATTCCATCATGTAATTTTACTGGTTGTAACTTAACTGGGATCGCAAAAGTCCGGCCATCTAAATCCGTGATTCTAGTTACACAAATAATATTTGTTTTCGTATCTTCACTGGCTTTGACTATGAATTCGAATTTTAATTTTTCCATCTTTTCTGGTAACAAGCTGTAGAAATGTTGTTTTATAATGTTTTATTTTATTTTATTTTTGTATATTATGAACAGTAAAACAATAATTGTGTTGCTCTGAAAAGAGAAGTTTTTTATTTTAGCATATAAACTAATTTTGCAAAATATTATTTATTATTAAATTATTTACAAACTAACCTGAAAAGAGAAACAACATTTAAAGCAATTGCTTTACCAGTTCTTTATAATAACTATTATTTAAATATTTACAGTTACAATATAATTCTTACAATCGTTTAATATGAAAAAACAGCTCCATAGCAACCAATTCGCAGATCAAATATCCATCAAAGAACAATTACAAAATAAACTAATAACTTAAATGAAGTGTCACGCACTTTGTTTACATATTATATATATTATATTATATTATATAGATATATATTTGTATACAAGAATTGCTCGTTTAATAGTATTAGATTGATTATCAAATAAAGAATCAATATGTACAAACTCACAATTATAAGTAGCAAAAAAAACCACTACGTTGTGTAAAAAACGCAGTAGTTAAAAAACAATTTTAGAAATAGTTTAGTTGGTACATCAATTTTTATAAAATGTATTTTAATATTTGTATTATGTGTTTTCTCAAAAGGTTTTGTTTAAAGATATATTTTTTAATTTTTGTTTAATATTATTATTTTTGAAATGGTTGAATGAAAACCAAATGTGATGGCGGTATATTTTATACGATATCCTGTTTTTTAAAATAATTGTTTGCAGACAAACGAAAAAAAAACCGACTTCAATTACATCGACAAGTAATACAACGTAGATCGACGAAAAAATAGTCAAGTAACTACGTGTTATCAAAGATTACTCAAAACGTAGTTATCAGATCTCGATAAAATTTAAATGATGAACATCAGCTTCTCATTAAATTAAAAATTATCAAAATCGAAACACCCAGTAAAAAGTTATTGCGGATTTTCGAGAGAGTTTCCCTCGATTTCTCTGGGATCCCATCATCAGATCCTGGTTTCCTTATCATGGTACCAAACTAGAGATATCCCCTTTAAACAAAAAAATAATTATCAAAATCGGTACATCCAGTAGAAAGTTATGCGGTATAAATACAACGTAGATCGACGAAAAAAGCGTCAAGTAAAAACGCATTATTAGATATAACTTGAAAAGTTATTGTTAGATCTCAAATAAATTTAAATGAGACCAATTGACACACACTACCTTTCGATTAAAAAAAATTGTCGAAATCGGTCCACCCGGTCAAAAGTTCTGATGTAACATACATAAAAAAATACAGTCGAATTGAGAACCTCCTCCTTTTTTGGAAGTCGGTTAATGATAATGTTAACCAAAAATGTTAACTACCTAGTCCAGCTATAAGTTCTGTTATAAATGAAAATGCATTTTTTTTAAATGAAGTAATATAATTAAAATTTATACCTACAAATATTATTAAAATTTATACCTACATATTTATTAACGTCTCAGCAAAAATAAAATATTCTAATCGAAATGGCCACCTTTAGCTTTTATACAGGCCTTTAATCTGTTTGGCCACAAATCTATGGATTTACGCACTGTTTCCAAGGGAAATTTCGCCACTGCTTGCTCCAAAGATTTTTTAAGACACTCAATGTCGCAATGTCGTTTAGAGCAGGCCATGTCCTCTAAAACTCTGTAGGTCTGGGATAGATGAGGACCAGTCTTCAACTCTTATAAAGTCCGGAACGTTGGTTTCAAGCCAAGCTTGGGTAGTTCGTGCCTTGTGACCAGTTGCAGAGTCCTGGTGGAAACTCCACGGTATATTTTTAAAAAGTGTATTGCTGTTAGGTTTCACAACATGATCCAAGACTGTATCTTGATACACTTTGGCTGAAGCTTTCACTCCTTTTTCTCAAAAATGTAGTTTTGTGACTCCTTGATAAGACACGCCCCACCAAACCACCACTGACGCAGGATGACGACCACGTTGTACCTTTCCGACAACTTGAGCAGCTTTTTTAGAACTGTGAGCGTACACTTTATCATTATGCTTATTGTAGTGTTCTTCAATAGTGAATTTTTTTTCATCGGTAAAGAGGATATTTCTGTGCCTTTCACCCGCGTATCGCGACAGAAGGCGTTTTGATCGATCCACTCTCTTTAATTATAAAGATTGATTTAGGGCAAGTTCTGTATATCGGCGATAAGCACCTAGCTTCAGGTCTTGTTTTATAATACGCGACAGAGTCCTAGCGGGAATCTTCATTTCTCGCGATAAGATTTTTTGCTTCCTAATGGGGTTTTGATGAATTCTGGCTTTAAAAGCATTAACAGCCTTTGTAGTTCTAATAACACGCGGCCGCCCCGATCTTTTCTGATCTTCGACAGACGAAGTGTTGCTGTATCTGTTGATAGTACGATATACGAACGTACAGCTGATACCAAGCTTTTGAAGTGTCTGGAATATGATCGACGGCTCCATACCCACTTTGTGCAAGGCGATCAGTGCAATCCTATTTTCTTTAACACCCCATTCCATATGGTAATTTGATAATGAACACGAAAAAATATGTGAAATGACGCAAAATCGAAATAAGTTTTTAAAATAATATACGTGTTCCAATTTCAAAATAATTAAAAACTTGAAAAAAAGAAAAGTTTTTATGTAACAGTATTTATGGCCAGACTAGTTATATTATATAAATAGTTTATACGAATCGATAGAATACTATAGTCGAAACTTAAACTTGTAAGTTTAAATTCGGGAAGTAACTTCATTGATAAAGTACTTACTGGAATGTTTTACATTTAACAAAATATGACAAGGAGATGCAGAGAAATATCACAAGAACTACTGCTCAGAGAAAACTGTTTTAGGAGAAATTCTGATTTATTTATATCAATTAAGCTGTAGTGGAGCAATGCACTGGATTAGGCTGTATAATTTTCTTTTAAATAGGCCGAGAGGTCTTTCCCCAAAAATAGAACATTTAGTCATTTACATGCTGCTAGTGCTGCTACTGTATAGTTGGGGCAGTAAAAAATATAGCCTCCCCCTCTCTTCCCGTGGGTGTCGTAAGAGGCGACTAAGGGATAACACTGTTCCACTACTTCCACTACCACCTTGGCACTTAAAAAGCCGACTGATGGCGGTATAACCAAGTGTGAAATTGTGGAGGCCTCTGTCCAGCAGTGGACTGTGATAGACTGAACCCTTTCGAGTTTTGGTAGGTATTATTTTGAGCTAGGCTTTTTAATTGTAAATCAAACCTTAAATCTTACAATTAGTATAGGTTATTATATAGGTTATCTAAGTATAGTTAATAGAATATTTATTAACTAGAGTGCGTTTGAAAATAAATAATAATAATAAATATTTACAAGACACACACACAGTCATCTGTTCCTAAAGTAAGCAACTCAATGCTTGTGTTATAGGTAACAACCTACTGGTATAGCTACATTCTTTTTTTTGATGAGCATATATATAAATAAATATATATATTACACCCAGACCCAGGGTGGGAATCGAACCCACAATCTCCGGAGCAGATAGCAGGGTCACTACAATACGAACAAACTGCGCTAACAGGCTAGTCAATAATGAATAAATGGTTTTACTTTTCTTGTACAAAGGCCGTACGCGTAAATTTTAGGGATATTAAAACTTAAACTGCCTTCATCCTGCCTTATTTTTTATTTAACTTGGTCTCTCTCGTCGGGTGGAGCATATGTACGAAAGCATGTTCTTATAACTAAAATATATAAACGAATTTTTGATAAATCATAAAAATAAAGATAAATGAAAAGGATCACACTATTGAAGTAAAACTAACGAAATGTAACTCTCTCTTTCTATCTTCACTAACTTGTATCTCCCTCTCAACTTAGGTTCGCTTTACCCGTTCACACTCTTCGTAACGCTCTCGTCACACATTTTCACTTAGCTTACTCCCTAAGTCAAGCGTGCGTAAAGAATTTTTACTTCCTGAAATATTTATTAATTTTAAACTACATATTTTGCTTGTAAGTATTGCAATTAACAAGGGATTGCAACCTGGAGACCAGGTTCGGTGGGATTCCGGCGGATCTAGTATCATTACGCTCTTACCGGATTCGTTACCAATTTGCCGGATCCGGTTACCGGATTCAGTAATTATATATTTTAAGAAAATAAACGGTCTGTTGTTAAAATGTTACTGAATTAAAACAAATATTTTTACATTTATTTAATTTTAAGCTGTATAACACATTTCTTTGTTAACAACCTTTTGTTATAAAAAAAAAAAAAATGAAAATAGGGACTCGGGAAAAGGACGTCGTGGGAGAAAAATAGAGGTTGTGAAAAAATGACTAAAAAGATTAATCGTGGAAAGAAAAATGTTTTCAAATGGACAAGCATTATTTGCAGTAATTGAATGACGAATATTTGCTACAAAAACAAAGTGAGTCGTTCTATTTTTATTTTGACTTTATAATAAATTTTATTTTTAGAACTAATAAATAGAATAATATGTTTTAGACTACTTTGTTAAATATTTACAGTTGCGTCCATTATATTATTCGACATTTTTTTTTTAATAACAGTCTAGACATATTAGAGGTTTCACCTCGGAACAAGAGCTAATAAGCAGTAAACTCTATTCCTAGGTTTCCTGGGTTGACTCTTTTTATCGCTTAAATTACTGGGACTATAGTGCGAGCACCGCGCTGTATTTACTCTAGCGTTTACTGATTCGATATTTTAGTTCGTAAAGAAAAAATAAATAAATAAAGAACAATTTACTTAAATTTATCAGGAACCATTTTGGCAAACTGCAACTGAATATTGAATATAAAAAAAGTACAAACTTTATATGAAGCTCTTATTTATCAGCCATACATTATTTGAGGTTTCTTTTGATCTAGAATTTTTCGGTTTGTTAAGTATCCTCATAAATTACTAATCAATGAATCAACACTTGTAGAATTCAATATATTCCTAAAAGTTAGAAATAACTAATCAGAAATATTATTCAGTAATGTTTAATATGGTAAAAGAATTTGTTATGTAAAAATGTTTATTGTGATCGTATTGCTTATTGATTCGAAATACTCCCAAAAGTTTTTTCTCGCTGGCAAACGGCCAGTTACAGATATTATATATATATATATATATATATATATATATATATATATATATATATATATATATATATATATATATAAAACGATATCGCAGATGAATAAAAAAACCGACATCAATTACATCGGCAACTACTAAATACAACGTAAGTAAATGAAAAAATTGTCAAGTATAATAAGCGCGTTATCAACACTTGTTCAAAAAGTTGTTATCAGATCACGATCAAATTTAAAATAAGACAAGCATTAGCGAGTAAAACAAGAATCATCAAAATCGGTATAGTGAAAAACAAAAAGAGGATTGAAAAAAAATACTATTAATTTTAGACAGAACGAAGTCTATCCGGGCAGCTAGTTTCTAAATAGAAATATTTCCTAAATATAGTGAAATTTGATGGTAAATAAGATTAATATATCAAAAATTTTTATCTGTTGGATACCGTTATCCGTCAAATAGCGTTATCAACAACCGTCGAAACATGTCTAGTAAACGATTTGTAAAAGTGGCTAATACATATAGCTTTATATGTTATGTATTTTTACAGCACCAAACACTGTGTTATTGTAAATAGTATATAATAAAATTTTTGATATTAATAAAAATTTTAATGCACTGAAGTGCTGTGAAAGAAAATATTAAAACAGTAGCAATATATATACTCCTTTGTTGTCATGCTATGCTATAAACAGTTTCGATTACCTACTAACTAAAGCTGGTGAGTTTGCAATATTGTTATTTATGTTCACTGAAATAACTGTTTTTAATAAGAGTTTATTATCGTATTCTTAGGTAACAATCTGTTATGATTTAGCTGTGGAATCGGAAAATTTACATACGGAAAAATATTAAGCTTTATTGTTTGTTTTTAATACTAACGGTTGTGTTGTAATAAAATAGCTTACTTACGTAATTTGGTTCACTTTGTTGATATATCTTGGGCTCATACTTTACGACACGATTCTCGATTTTTCGACCCCTTCCCGTCCTTGTCGCAGATGGTTCACACTTATGAGTCCTCCTTACCTAGTATACACTACATCACATATTACGCATTTTTAAATATATAAAATCCTATTTATTAAATTAAAACATGAGTTTCCACATTATTATTATTGCCATTTAACCACTAATAAGATATATTGTATTTTAGAGTGTGATCTCACAAAATTTTTGACAGCTCGACACCCCTTTCCCCATAATTTCATACTTCGTTGACTCCTCACCCCCCCTTAACGTGTGACGTCATTTATACATAGCTTCTACAAATAATTGTATCAAATAGATAAAAATGTTCACTGTAAATTATAGCAGATAGCAGTCGTACAGTGGTCGAAAGTCGAAATAAAGTAGTTTTGTAGTGAAATAAATCGGTGTAAATGTGTTGAGTCTGTCGCCAACCGCAACCGAGCGGGCGAAGAGCCAGCGGCGATATTCCAATACAAAATATTACATATTGTATATTGATATATACGTTATCTTAACTAATTTAATTTATAATATACGAAAAAAAAAACTCGTAAAACTGATGACTTATAATAATTATATTTAATTGCCAATGAAATGTTATAGTATAACATTGGTCTTGGATTGACTCTAAATTGCCGATGCCCTTTAGGTATTAAACATTGTGCATTATAATTATGCTTATAATACAGGCGATTTATTAATTAGAACTACAGATGGACAGTCCTGTGACTGTTTCGTAAAGCTAGGAAGTGGTCTGAGGCTGCCGGAATTTTTCTTTTACAATATCGTTCATTTTTATAGGCGTATACTGTTTCATATAGGAGGTAGAGTTGTCTTATCAGAACATATGTATAATATAGCAGCATGAAAACACTACCAACTCTGTGTCTCTTAGATCTCTCAACGAGGGTGAAACTTTCAAATATCTCGAAATGTCTAAGGCACTGGGCATTGATGTCAAATCCATGAAATAGCTGGTAATGGAACGGTTCTTTGGACGATTAAAGAATGTTCTTAAGAGCTTACTCAACTGAATTAAATTCCCTTTGGCAGCCAGGTTCGTAAACTGCTAACAGGATACCTATCGCATCATCGTCGATCGTCTCTGATGATATTATACATTCCCTGAAAATTGTGGCCGACGTGGCTTTTTAAGAACTAATGTATATATTCTTTATTGCACTTAAAGTTTTTGTACAGTTATTTGTATACAAATTTAGTTAACAACGGTGTACTAAGCTTTAGATGAGATCTCTTCCAGCTAACCTGTGATAGTGAAAATAGCAGGCTAATATTCATAACATCATACAATATACATATACATACTACACATATACGATTGTACATATTACTATTTATTTAAGAATATACACATTAATATTATCGATATATTTATATTAAATCAGTCAGTTTAGCCTATCGCAGTCGACATCTGGACATAGGCCTCCACAAGTTCGCGCCAAAAATGGCGTGAAGTCATGTGTGTTGCCGATAGTCACCACGCTGGGCAGGCGGGTTGGTGACCGCAGGGCTTGCTTTGTCGCACTGTAGACGCTGCTGCTCGTCTTTGGCCTGTGTATTTTAAAGTCAGCAGTTGGATGCTTATCCCGCTATCAGCCGGCTTTTTAAGTATTTTTATTTATATAAAATACATAATTAATATTCATATTATACAATATATAATAAAAGTAAATATTAATGAAAATTTATTTAACTAAACTAAAGGCTTTTTAAGAACAGCCTTTATATGTCTTTTTATAGCTTTGGTTTAATGCAAATTCTATCATCCTTGCCAGAGTCCTTATTGGGTTCGTAAGAAAAAACCGTTACTAATTTCGGTTTTTCAAACATGTGATTTACTGATTCAAAATCTAGACCGACAGGTCTCGGTATTTTCTCATTAGATATAGATATGGATAAGCAGTGAATTTATTTCCTGTAATTAGAGTTACCATTAATAATATAAAACATGCAAAGAAATTTTATAATAAAATATCGTTAAAATATATAAGTAAGTAGTATATATTTTCTTACACTTGTTTACTAACACGCTAACAGGCTCACGCCTTAGGCAAAGAGAAATGGTGTTAATCAATAACAAAGAATTCCGTTGACCGCGTGGTTATATTATGGAAGAGCAAAAAACGACATGGTCGGTTCTACAAAGATCGAACAGACCAAGATTTAGACAGATTTAGCTCTATATCCTAGTTACAACGCGGAAACCTGACTTAATAAACTAATTATAATATTACACCAAAACAAAAAATGTTGCCTTAAATTATTGGGGTGGCCGTAGCTCTTACTCCCTCGCCGTCAGCCGTAGTCGGCATAATAATAATAATAATACACTTTATTGTACATCAAAAACGGAAATAATACATAGCAAAGAAAGAAAAATATTAACAATATATTCATTAGGTAAAAAGGGCGGCCTTATCGCTAAAAAGCGATCTCTTCCAGGCAACCTTAGGGCAAAGGAAATGGTCTAGCGTCAGCATAGGTGTACAAGTTACAACAAATTTATAATAAATATTCAAATAATTAAACATATACATACATACATATATCCATAAATACATACATAAATACATACATATATACATACCTACATACATACATACATACATACATACATACATACATACATACATACATACACACATACATACATACATACATACATACATACATACATACAACCATACATACATACATACATACATACATACATACATACAACATATATACTGACATATTTACATACATACCAACATAGATGCATACATACATATAAATACATATATACATTATAATTATAAATTACTTGTTTATTGTTGAGTTTGAAGAAAATGCTTACAAGCAGTCTTTTTAAGAGTTGTAGGTGTTTGTACACCTCTGATATTTAAGGGTAAGGTATTCCATAGGCGAGAGGCTTGAACTGTAAAAGAAATATGGAGGTGAAGGAAATACGTAGGCGAAGGCTAAGGCTCCATTTAAAGGATGCATGCACACGAGGAGGTCCCCAACATGACACCCTAACAAAAAAACAACCTAACCTTAACCAACGAATTATTTATCAAATTACATTATTAAAATTGTCTTGCAATGTATGCGTATAAGTATTTATCAGATTGCCTGAAAGTCGCATGACAATATTCATAATCTCGAGGCCCTGGGACATATAAGGAAGTTCAAATTATAATTATTTATTTTGTCTGAAGTAGCTTGTCATTATTCGTGCTGTACTGGCATTGTAATAAAATGGTTCAATTTATTGTTTAGTCCGTAGCATGATTCAGCTTGTTATCCCACTGCTGACATTCCCTACTATACCGAGTAACGATTGTTATCAGATATTTATGATAACATTGGTAAGACAGCTTAACCTGCTCTCCGAGGACCTAGAAAGACAGATATGCAAACAGGAAACAAATATTTGTGCAAATTACATATAATCTAAATATACTATATCCATCCCAGGCAGCACCGAACCGAAAACCGTCAATGTTTAGGCGTCTACACGACACACGCACCACAGAACCAGAGCAATCGTCATAACATATATATGCATGTATTATACGAATACAGTAATCGTTCTTTGCTTCTATTATTAAAACTTTCGTAAAAATGCATATTCCTGCGGTACTTTTTAATATTGGGTGAATAATTAAACCAGTTTAACATGAACTCTATAAAATATGCTCGGTTTTTGTGTACATTAATGAGGGTATTTTTCGAACTGAAACTAATCAAATAATATTAACAAAAAAATCGTTTTTATAACGTGCAAGACTAAAAGTTAATATATATAATTTAAAGTAATATATATATATATATATATATATATATTATGTGCTGTGTGGTTACGGCACTAAAGAATTTAGCCACCCCCTCTCTTCCCGTGGGTGTCGTAAGAGGCGACTAAGGGATAACAAGGTTCCACAACCACCTTGGAACTTAAGAAGCCGACCGATGGCGGGATAACCATCCAACTGCTGGCTTTGAAATACACAGGCCGAAGACGGGCAGCAGCGTTTTCGGTGCGACAAAGCCAGTACTGCGGTCACCAACCCGCCTGCCCAGCGTGGTGACTATGGGCAAAACACATGAGTTCACGTTATTTTTGGCGTAAACTTGTGGAGGCCTATGTCCAGCAGTGGACTGTATAGGCTGTAATGATGATGATATATATATATATATATATATATATATATATATATATACCTACTTATATGTATAGCTATAGGTACTGTATGCTCGTATATATAGATATCCTTGTATTCATGTTCAAATTTGGTGGAGTTGAAACAAGCTAATTAAAAGTAATAATAATAGTTAATAGTTATTTTGTACAATAACTGAATGAATTATAAGCCGATACTTGTATTAAATACAATTTAAAGAATTATCGTTTTTTAACTTTTCGTTTTTTATCGTTGTTTTAACGTTGTACTTGAGCATTTCTCAACTAAAAAAGTATATCACAATATAGCCCTAAGCCTGATTCATAAGAAATAGCAAATAATAGTGCCACCTTTGTATTTAATAGTATATACATATATAATACATTATAGTAGTGTAAAAAAGAATAAAATATTGAAAACCGACATAAAAAATTCTACATTATTTATATATATTCTACTATATATGTGAACTGTTGTTTTCTTCTTTGTAAACTACAAAGGACAACGCATTTATATGTTCACTTACCATTCGGAGGCCAGCCGAACATAACAAATTCTCTAAGTAAATACATACGTTAAAACTTACTATTCATAAATAAAAAACGGATATTGAATAAACGGGGAATAGCTTTAGAACTATAAACCCGATAAAAATTAAAAAAAAAACTGGGATTTAAGTAATTTGTTTTCTAAAGTCCTTTTTATTTGTATAATATATTTAAACTACATTATAATAAAAACAAAATTGTGTGAAGAAGCTTACAAGAGAAACGTTTTTGACGCGATAACGTTTATTTAACCGACTTCCAAAAAAGGAGGAGGTTTTCAATTCGATGTTTTTTTTTTATTTATTTTTTATGTATATTACTTCAGAACTTTTGACTGGGTGGACCGATTTCGATAAAAAAAAAATCGAAATGTGGTGTGACGTGTGATTTAGTTCCGTTTAAATTTATCTGAGATCTAACAACTACTTTTCGAGTTATATCTAATAATGCGTTTCTACTTGACTATTTTTTCGTCGACCTACGTTGTATTTTACTCCAAAATTTTTTATTGGGTATACCGATTTTGATGATTTTTAATTTAATAGAAAGCTGATGTTTATCGTATGGTCACATTTAAATTTGCACGAGATCTGATAATAATTTTTTGAGTAATCTTTGATAACGCATATTTACTTCACTATTTTATCGTCTACCTACGTCGTATTACTTGTCAATGTAATTGAAGTCGTTTTTTTTTCGTTTGCAAACAAAACTTCTTTGGCAAACTATTTAAAAAAAAGTGATTGAAAAAAAAAACAAAAAGCCAACGTTACGAAGTCTTCCAAGGCGGTCACCCCTACAAGTACTGACCGCACCCGACGTTGCTTAACTTCGGTGATCGGACGAGAACCCGTCTATTTAACGTGGTATAGAGTCTATACTAAAGACGTTTAAAAATTCGTGACGCGTGACGCGTTTGATCTGTAAAATTATATCCCTCATGCCCCTAAATAAGATTCATTTCAAAAATATGTATATCGAATATGTATGTCGAATTGAGTAACCTCCTCTTTTTTTGAAGTCAGTTTAAAAAGTGGTACGTTCCGCCTGAGCCTGAGCATGCGAGCGAGAGCGCGGTACAAGAGATAGAGAGGCACGATCGGTCCAAGTGATGGCTTGTGACACATTTACCTCTCTTCTCGTTTGACGTCAGAGCTAGCAGTTCGAATAGTTCTACTACTGAAATGTTACTGGAGGATCTTAAATACAACACAACATGTATATAAATTGTAAATAAATTGTTAATAGCACATTCTTACATGTAATTACTCTGTATAATTTAAGTAAAAAATATTTCAATTAACGAGTATAAATAAATGTAAATTTATCGAAAAAATTGTAATTTTAATTAACTCCTTCTTTGTATTATACAAAATTATGATAATTCAGTGGTAATAAATCAATTCAATTCATAAAAGTATGCAATTTTTCATCAATGTTTCTTTATGACGTTAACGTCCGTAAACCGACTTAACTGAAAATCAATTTTAGACTAATAAAATATTACACAATGTCATATTCATAGTGTAACCACATAGACCGTCTATAAAATAAAATTTTAAAATAGTTGAAAAGAAAGAGTACCGATTAAGATAATTTATTTCAATAATATAATTATGTATATCTATAATCTATAATAATATATATAAAAGCGAAAGGTCACTCACTCATCACGAAATCTCCGAAACTATAACACCTACAAACTTGAAATTTGGCAGGTAGGTTCCTTATAAGACGTAGGCATCCGCTAAGAACGGATTTTACGAAACTCGACCCCTAAGGGGGTAAAACGGGGGTTGGAAGTTTGTATGAAAGTTCTATGTTTTTGAAGTAAGATGCCTGATATTTAAAATGTATGCTCTATAAATGATGAGAAGGTGTTCAAATAATGTATATTTATAAATCAACTCCCTTTTTGGGTTAAAACGGGGGATGGTAGGTTGACCCACTCATCACGAAATCTCCGAAACTATAACAGCTATAAACTTGAAATTTGACAAGTAAGTTTTGTATAGGACGTAAACATCCGCTAAGAACGAATTTTACGAAACTCGATCCTTAAGGGGGTAAAACGGGGGTTGGAAGTTTGTATGAAAGTCCTATGTTTTTGAAGTAAGAGACTTGAAATTTAAAATGTATGCTCTATAGATAGTAAGAAGGTGTCTAAATAATGTATATTTAGAAATCAACTCCTTTTAGGGGTTATAACGGGGGATGGTAGTTTGACTCATTCATCACGAAATCTCCGTAACTATAACACCTACAAGCGTGAAATTTGGCAGGTAGGCTCCTTATAGGGCGTAAACAGCCGCTAAGAATGGATTTACAAATCTCGACCCCTAAGGGGGTAAAACTGGGGTTGGAAGTTTGTATGAAAGTTCTATGTTTTTGAAGTAAGATGCTTGATATTTAGAATGTATGCTCTATAAATGATGAGAAGGTGTTCAAATGATGTATATTTAGAAATCAACTCCCTTTTGGGGCTAAAACGGGGGATGGTAGTTTGACTCATTCATCACGAAATCTCCGTAACGATAACACCTACAAGCTTGAAATTTGGCAGGTAGGCTCCTTATAGGGCGTAAACATCCGCTAAGAAAGGATTTTATGAAACTCGATCCTTAAGGGGGTAAAACGGGGGTTAGAAGTTTGTATGAAAGTCCTATGTTTTTGAAGTCAGAGACTTGAAATTTAAAATGTGTGCTCTAAAGATGATGATGAAGTGAGGAGGTGTTTAAATAACGTATTGGAAGATTATATGAAAGTCCTATGTTTTTGAGTAAGAGACTTGAAATTTAAAATGTATGCTCTATAAATGGTGAGGAGGTGTCCAAATAATGTATCGTAATCTATATATATAAAAGAGAAAGGTCACTGACTCATTTATTACGAGAACTCAAAAACCGCGGGGACCATCCAGTGGTTTTTAATCCATCCAGGATGGACAAAGATGAAATTTGGTAGGTAGGTAGATTATAGTAAGTAGACGTCCGCTAAGAACGGATTTTGCGATATTCCACCGCTAAGAGGGTTTAATTGGGGATGATAGTTTGCGCAAAACATAAAAAGCAGCTATAAGTTCGCCTGATAGGGTATTTATACTGCAGCCTGAAAATAAAGCTAAAAATATGGTGTATAGAGAGGTTTTATAAAAATAACTATTAAATTATACTAAATTGTGCCTTTTAAAACGTTAATCAGTGTGATAAGCATTTCAAGTGACTGAAATAAACAAAATAGTTTGCGTTAAACATCTTAATAGTAATGCATATCTTCATAACCACGCGGACGTAGTCGCGGGCATCAGTTAGTGTATTATAAAACAAAGTCCCCAAAAGCTTATGTGGTCGATTCCCTCAAAATCTACTGAACGGATTTCCATGCGGTTTCACCAATGGAGAGAGTGCTTCAAGAGGAAGGTTTACGGAATGACTAAGCCGATTTTGATGAAAGTTTCACTGGAAGTTTGCTGGTAAAACTTTGTGAAACACTGATTTCAACGCGGGCGAAGCCGCGGGCACAGCTAGTATATATATATATATATATATATATATATATATATATATATATATATATAAAATATACAAGTATATTTATTTTGATACGTTAGTTTTTAAGCTTTAGCTAAGTTAGCATAACATAGTAATTTGTCAAAATTTGTCTTTACAATAAATTTAACGACCGGCCAATTATTTAATCTGTGACGGAAAAATGAGACTCGCTTCTTCAGAACGCTTTAATTTATGGACACTTTCCTTCTGGGAATTTCTCTTTACCTACTTTGTAAAAATGGATTTCTACAAGGGCAAAAATGCCGAACATTAAATTTGATAAAGCTGGCTCTAATCAAGAGGGCGAGAAGTACGCCGCTGCTACATTTTTCCATTTTCACCGCAGGCCCATTCAGACTTTGTTTTATAAAAGTCAAGAGTCATAATGTAATTATGTAATTAAGTAAATATATTTCAAGTCTTTTTATAAAAGAAATAAGCTAAAATTTTGACCTTTTTAACTTTAAGTCAGATTATCTAGCTTTTATTATTGAACCTTTTACAATGAATTACTTTTTTTGTTCGTAATACGATTTCATAATAGTAGTTTATGCAACTGTCATATAATGAAGGGTATTAAAACACGAGTGTGAGTTTATGAAACGAGCGCAGCGAGTTTCATAATAGTAACGAGTGTTTTAATACCCGTGTTATATGCAGTTACATACACTACTTTATCTTCACTAATGCAATTAATCAAACAACAAGAGTAAAAGCTGACAATAGTTTATTTATAATGATTGTTCAAATTTTGGATGGTACAATTCTGAAAGTTAATGTTAATTATTGATCCAGCAGCTGTAGCGGTCTCGGGGCAAGCAGTAGAGCTCGTAGACGGAGTCGGAATATTTATAATGACTTCATTCGTCTTGTTTTCTATACTGTTCAAGATCGTATTTGAGACTTGAATTTTATTCATTAAAGACTCATCAATGTAGCTTTCAGCCACAGTAGAAGACTTCCACCCTCCGTGTCGTTTCAGTGCGGTCAAATCACCACCGCTATCTATGAGAAGGGTCGCCGAGGTGCGCCGGAAGCAATGCCCCGTGTACAACGCTGGGTTAGGCAGATTCAGAAAACTTGCGATAGTTTTTCCCAGAGCACCAAATTTATTAATACCAGTTCTTTGATCGACGCACTTACCCGATCTATAGCTCAAGAAAAAGGCAGGGTTTCGACAGGGGGTTGGTCGAAGTTCCATGTATTTTTTACATACGGCATAGCAGTTGCCCGTCACAACAAAAGAACGATCTATTTTCGTTTTTGTTTTCGAAACTTTCACCATGATTGTACTGTCATCTATGTTAGAGACTTCATCGAACTGGATGTTGTATAGCTCTTGCCTTCGGCATGCCCCCATTATGCCGAAGATTAGTGCAACCTGTAACAATAAACGATATAATAAGCTTGAGGTACATAGCCAAGGCAAAAACTATGATTTATGAAGTAGTAAAGTGTAAGTACCTACTACCAAATTTATACACAAAGCGCTTAAACGGAGTGTCTAGATAACTTGCGTGTGTAGTACGTTAGTACTAGGTAGATTAAATAACAGAACTAAAATACACTTACCTTTTCAAAAAGATACAAAATATCTGGTGAATCTTCCAGGAACATCTTTATTTGACCTGATGTAAACGTCAAGGACTTTTTTTCCTTGTGTCCTTCTGAACTGCGTTTCAGGAACGCTATGACTTTTGAATACTTCGTGATATCAATATTGTTGTAGATACTTAGTGTGGACTTGAGCATAGAATATTTAGCCCACATAGAAGATGGCTTGAATTTGTCGGAGAGGTCTTTGAGATACGCAAGAATGACATTTTCAGAAAATGATGTAGTTTTCTTTTCGATCTTCCATGCCAAAAAGTTATTATATTCTTTTTCATATAATTTTCTAGATTTTTCTGGCAAAAGATTGTGAGTTAATTTTGTTGCCAATTCTAGAATATCCGGAGGCATACAAATATCATCGTCGCCATCCATTTTTAACTTTTAATTTATTAAATTAAATTCACGCGTACGTGTATTGTCACAGTGATTTTGCCGCCATTAAAATCTAACCAATGAGAGCGCAGCTGCGCGCATGCGCGCGATGTTATAATGAGATTTTACGATATCGATGTGGATATTATACCATCATGTGAAATTGCTTAAATTGAGTGTTTTGTTGTCTACGATATAACAGTAGTAATTATAAGTCAAGTATTGGAAACATAAGTAGAATGTTACAACATTAGTGTAGATAAAATAACTTAATACATACATACACATATCACGTTATTTGCTTTAGTTTTCATTTAGAAATAAAATCAGCGTATATCGTCCAATCGACATCATTGAAAACCGTTAGGCTAATAGTTGGACTGAATTGGACGCTTTAGTTTAGTAAATTAAAACCTACGTGTTTTTACGTACAATTGATAAAGTAATCTCGGTTCGATTGGAATAACTAAAAGGTGTTAGTAAGTATAGTAAGAGTTGAATTGAATGTATTTTTAATTAGTTTCATTTATTTCTTTTGTATGTTTGGTCTGCATTCAAATCATGGATGTGGCCATAGTTTTTAATGAGGTTAGGGTTTCAAAAGTCATAAAATGAGTACATAAAAAACAGAACTAACTCGCAGAATAAAAATAACTAAAAAGTCAGATTAGTTATAAATAAAGTTTTTATTTTTATTTTTTTATTTAACATCTATACCTACCAATATGTTATATAAAACTGATGTGTTTGCTTAGCCGCGCTAATCCAGTATCTACCAGTTCTAGCTAAAAGAATCTTCTCGGGTTAGGTGGTCCATTTACCGAGGAAGGGTATATAATATTTTAGTACGTTTCTACCTCAAATTATTACACCTTTTTTATATTTCTTTTAATAAAGTAAATAAATTTCTAAACGGTAGGTACCTTACTGATTGGACTCAAATGGTTATATGGATATATAATGGATTGATAATTTTAAAAATAATGAAAGAAAGTGTCCTATTTCGGGTACTACAAGAAAGTATTCTTGTTCTGACGCTCCTCCTGGTGTATATATATGACCTTTGCAACTTATGGAGCGTTGGAGGAGGGGTCATCTCCTGTGCTGATGATACCTCTATCGTCTTTACTGGCAAGTCGTGTAAGGGTCAGCACTGAGAAAGGTTTAACCTAAGTATTTGAAAGGCTAGATGATAGTCTTTTCACATTAAAAGTCATTCAGTCATTAATTATATATATTTATTTATTTATTGCTTTGCCCCTAACAACCGCTCTGGTGTAGTAGTACGAATAGTCGCTCGAAACGCCGACGGTTTGCGGGATTGATTCCCGCTCGGGACGGATATTTGTATGCTTCAGCCTGTAATATCTGAGGTGTTTGCCGTGGTCTGCGTGTCTCTGCAGTCCTTGTGGGTCTCCCCACCGTGCCTCGGAGAGCACGTTAAGTCATCGGTCCCGGTTGTTATCATAGGCACCTGATAGCGATCGTTACTCATGGTAGGCAATATATCCGCCAACCTGCATTGGAGCAGCGTGGTGGATTAAGCTCTTATACTTCTCCTACATGGAAAAAGAGGCCTATTCCCAACAGTAGGATGTTACGGGCTGAGTATTAAGGTACATCAAATATGGAAGCCACTTAGATTTCCAACTAGTACTCTTCTTAAGATTAATGGCCTGCTGTCCGTAAGAAAGTTTTATATACTAAACATCATATTAACATATAACAAAAAATTGCCTTATAACAATCGCAAGCAATTTAAACGTAGAAAGGATATAGTTGCGACGTCATATCATATTCGATATTATAAGTTTTCGCCAAACGCCTATACGATAAGCCAAGCCGCTTCTGTACACAGTAAAGTTAAACATAATCTAAAAATTAACTCGGAGTGGTTAAGTGTTTCTGTTAAGGAGTTTGTTTAAGACAGACAAAACAAGTATTTTCCTTTGCTAGTATTAAACACGTTTTAATATGTTAGCATAGAACATTTGCGTACAACTAGAATGGCTTGCTTTATAAAGGTTGTTTATTAAGGAAATTAAAGCGTCTTAATAAAGTAGACAAGGAATCACAAACGTGGATGGAACCGCGTTGATTAAGTAATTTAGTAGAATAATAATATGAATTAATCTGTAGTAAAAAAAGCCAAGTACATTATATTATATTAGCCAGTCAGTCAGTCAGGTTGTTCATCTATTTCTGCCCACTGCTAGACATAGGCTTCCTTAAGTTCGCGCCAAACATCTTGGTTTTCTGCAATTCTCATCCAGCCTACACCGGCAATTAATTTGCTAACACGCGGTCTCCATTCCAGGACACGACTGCTCCAACGAACATCGGCCCTGTGACACTTGTAAACACCTCACTGTCACTTCAACTTGCTAATTCCGTGGGCTATGTCAGTTACCTTCGCCCTCTCGCGGATAGTCACATTTTTAATCCTATCTTTGAAAGAAACCCCAAGCGTAGCCCGTTTCATTGCACGTTGAGTGTCTTTCAACTTGTGGAGCAGTCTCTTCGTCAGCGTCCACGTCTCGTCTCCGCAAGTTAACCACAAGCATGACGAATTTCTCGAAGAATTTGGTCTTCAAGCATTGAGGAATCTTCGAAGTGAAGACTAATAATTATGTAATAGTAATAATTTTGATACAATTATAAATTCTATGAAATTTCTTTCATTTTATTCGATAACACTAATTGAACATATAATAAAATTTTATTTTTATTCGCTTTCTAATAATTTTTTTACTTTTATTTACATTACAATACATATTTTTATTACAATACATTTTTTGGATTCTTTTTGACATTCCCCTTTTATTTTGTATATAGCACAAATTCGCATAGAATTCATACTGAGTTTTGGGGTGTCGTCATTTTATTTTCGTATCCGTTTTAGGAAACCCTTCAGTTTTATTCCCATTTACGAGATTAATAAAATCTAATTGGTGCACTGGTGGTCTTTAAGAATCCCCAGTATTGGATTTAGAATTATGTTATTAGCTGTTTATTGTAAGCGTTTTGTTATGCAATGCAATATTGAAGCTGTATAGGTTGAGGGTAGTTATACATTTGTCGTATATGTATGTGTGTTTGCATTATTGTACCCTTACTACAATAACTAAGAAGGAATGAAATATTTATAAATACAAATAAGCATCCCGAGCGGTAATCAAACCTGTACAGCTTCAGCGTGTAGGCGCCGGCGCGCGGCGTATTAGTGAATCCTTCATTTTTTTATATATATTTTTCAATGCTTACTCAAGAAATGTGTCTAGGATATTTGGAAACATGCGAATAACCGTTACAGTGTATCATCAGTACAGAGTGCGCGCTCTACCCATACGGTATTTCATCGTGAAATTATGACTTTGGTGCGTGCCCGATGTTTGGAATGAGATAAGGATAACATTTTATCTTTATTTCTATCACAAAAGGAACAGTTACTAATTACATTACACATAGCGTTTTAACTAGGACAGTATGGGGTAAACCTAAAAAAGAGTTAGAAGAGCTATCTGATAACAAAAATTTTGATATGTTAATTTTTTTAACATAACTTTATGAGGATTAATTTTTTTTAACAAAAGTGCAATTTTAAACCAAGAATTTTTTGTGTAAAAGTTTTTTTTCCACAGCTTATGTTTTCATCAAAGCCGAGTTGGATGGAATGAATAAAAAAAACAATTTTTTTAAATACAGATAAAAAACATTTTTAGTGAGGATCTATAAATAATGAAAACTATATAAAAAGTAAAATTTAGCTTCTAATAGAACTATAATAGGTAGCAAATTTAACAAAATATTTATGACTATAGCCGCACTTTTCACTTTTTTGGAACATGAGACAAAAAAAACAACCTATTTATGATATTTTCTGAGACTCTCAACTTATTCCAATAAAAATATAGTGAATAAAAGTACATAATTATGTGTATCTACATTTTGAACGAAAATCGACTATCTTAGTACGAATATGTGAAGTAGCCATTAGGACAACGTCTGTATAGCTACTTATACTCCTAACATTTACTAATTTGGTTTAATAGAAGTACATTAAAAGCTACTGCAGTAATATTGCTCAGTGGCATTCATTTAGCGAACAAGTTTGCAAGCTGGTAAACTTAAACGGTCCGAGGTATTCTATTGTTAGTTCAATTGAATATACCGTATTTGGCGACTCACCTGAGTTTGAAATCAAAATCATTCTCATTATATGTATTCTTTCATTGTTTTTGTTGACGATTTTTGAATAAATATTGCGTTTTTTTTCTACAACATTTATATATTTGCACATTGTATTGTATTGTGTTATTACGTAATAATTTATTCCCTCAGTTCGCTACGCTACAAATGAAAATGACGCAGATATTTAGGATAAAATTGGATAGACTTTCCATCAGGTGGCTCATTCATTAATGTACCTTTCCAATTAAATTAGGACATGTACATTTTACTGAACAATATTAGTCTGACATTGATAGCATTTTTTTTATGCAAATAGACATAAGTTTTATATTATCTTTACTATTGGAGATAGTAAATAAATGTACCCTGTGATTATGTTATATAAGTACTATACATAACAATACTAAAATCTACTAAAAAAGATATATCTACTAAAAAAGAAACTACACTTATTGGGTGATTAGTGAAATCATAAAATGAAGAAGAAGAAGAAGAAATATACTTTATTGTGCATATTACAAGCTAACATAACATACATCTTCTTATAATATAAAAATGAGTCGCTGAATGTGTTCCTTAGCGCAAAACTCGAGAACGGTTGGACCGATTTCGCTAATTCTTTTTTTAAAATATTCTTTGAAGTACGAGGATGGTTCTTACGGAGGGAAAAATTCTAAAAAAAAAAAAAATATAAAATTAAAGAATCGACTGTTAGGCGATAAGAAGTTCGCCGGGTCAGCTAGTTAAAAATAAAACTTGCAAAACAATATTATGTACAAAGGCGGTCTTATCGCTAGGTAAGGGTTATCAAAAGACAAAACAGAAAATTAAAAACAAAGTAGATCCTACAATGTAATAATACAATAATATATATATATATATATATATATATATTTATATATATATATATAGAGTATATAGTATATATTATAAACATATAAAGAATTAAATACACAAATAAATACATACCCAAAATGTTACAAAATTTGTAAGTTATATATTTAACAAACGTCTGATGTATATAATTATATATTCCTTATGTTAGTTACTTATTTAACTTAAAAAATGTTCATTGCAATAGGAGCTTTATGGTAATTATACGACTCTCTTCCTGTTCCTACTAAATTTCTCTAGTCTAATCCTTGATTGTGTAGACTCTTGTTATTTTAATTTATGGGGTCCTAAATGCCCATCTAAAAAAAATCCTTTCTGACTTCTAGGTTTTCGAATTGCAGCTATAATTTTTTGACTACACAAGTATGACCAAGTATTGATATTTTAGACATATTGTAATAGTAATAGGTGCCTATCCAGATAGGTAATTAACGGTAATTTTACGACAATTCTAGTTTAATGGTGAGGAAATGAAAACGAAGAATCCGTTTCGATTTTTGCTCGTCCCGAAAGATATTTGTATTTGTGCTAATATTTATTTATTCGCAATAGTACAGCCAAAGTAAGCTATAGACATAGAATATTATGGGAACCTGGAATACCAGGAGCATCATAAGCGTAACTGAGGTAGCGCACAGCAGGACGGCGGTGCACTCGGCCCAACACACCCTCGAGGTGTGCTCGAGATGGGCAGCGCTGCGTCGCAATTTGATGACAGTTCTCGGAGGGTATTTTGGGTCACTCCCGAGCTTCATCACCGCGATGCTCGGCGACGACGAGTCCTGGAAGGCGATGGTCTCCTTCTGCGAGACAATAATATCTCAGAAGGAGAATGACGAGCGGATGAGAGAGGAAGCCGCCGACGAGGCCTCCCTCCGCAAGCGACAAACGGAGGTGCGTAGGAGGTGCTACTTAATGCGCCTCCAGTAACACCCCTGTGCCAGTGTTGGACCGGGATGGGAACCCGGTCCTGCTAGACACGGCGTCGTTGGGATTGTTGAGCTGGACAGTCTCCATGGAGGAGAAGTCTGGCCTTTTCGCCGAGGCCAGCCTGTCGCTGGAAAGATCCTGTTGCCTGCAGATCCGCGACCCTCCAATTAAAGCGGTTGAAGACTCCCCGCAGGGGTTTGGTCGGTATTGCACCCCCAAAAGCTGAAGTCGACATATGGTCTAGAACTGCCTACCCGGGCGTCCTGGATATCACCCGTAAACGGGTGCCCAGGCGATACAAAAGAAAACAAACGATCAAAGCTAAATAATATTGCTTTCAAGTAGTATTTTGTTCCTGTGGTGAGTTGAGGACCAGAGCTTCTAGGAGGTTTGGGGGTAGGGTCGGCAATGCGCTTGCTACGTGTTAAAAAATTGTTTGTTGGGTTAGAGAGTCACCCACAACTCCTAACACGAGACACAAGAGAGAGAGTAAAAAAAATCCTACAGAATCTTAATCTTCTTTTTCCAAAACACACAAAATCACCTTACACTAAAGCAAGACTTAAACCTATAAGAACTACAATGACTCACCCACAATAAATTGCACTCAGATCTTAAGACGGCGAGAGAATCTAACCCAAAAAAAGAAAAGAGCAAAAAGGCAAAAAGCCCGCAAACACTCGCCCTGAGGCTTATATACCCTAGCATACCCCGCGCGTCGCGACACAACTACCCCCTAAGGTGAACCGCGACGTAATACAATACGAGGGTATTCCAAAATTAAATCAGTCGCCTAGAAAAAGTAAATAGCAACGCTAATGCATAACTGTGCTATTATACATCAGCAGGAACGAAACCAGGCGCTATTAAAAATATATGCTACACGCTTGCGATGCTTTTGGTGTTGCAGGCGTCTATAAGTTACGGTAATCGCTTACCTTCAGGTGAGTCGTACGCGTTTTGCCAACCTAGTTGTATAAAAAAAGCGAATATCCTAAATATCGTCTTCTAATAAATAGTTATTACTCCTCGTTCGTAGGTATCGTAAGATGCCTTCCTTAATTCCAAAAAGAAAGGATTCATAAACAAATAACATTGTATTATATGAAGAACGATGGACGTTATTCCGTCAACAATTATTTCAAAATAAGTGTACGTTTTTTTTATCGGTATTTTCAGTTGTTACAATAACATTTTGTCTATTATGAAAATAGTGGAGTCTCGAATGAGTTACAAAAACTAAAAAAAAACTTTGCCTAGATTTTTAGAAAGAAACATTGAATTGATATTGTTACTTAAAATGTCTCTTTTTCCATGATATATGAAGAGGATAGGATAGGATAAGCTTATTCCGCCACCGTGCTCTAGAGCGCTAGTGCGGGTTTTCAGATATAATTATTCCCTACTATGAATAACAATCACTATAACAACCGAAACCGATAGATGTTATATTTTCGCATTTTCCAATAAAACGCATTGCTACCAAACCGAACCTCAAAATATGGATTTCAAAAAATTAATAGAAAAGTTTTAAATTTGTCTTATGGGATCCTATGTATCTTGGAAAAGTTTTTATAATGTTTAAAGTTATTACTTGTAGCGCAGAGCCTTGCAATTTCAGATTGAGTTGAAAGTAAAGGATTAAGAATACAACCCTCAATGCTAATTATGACCCAATTTCAGGCCAAATATTACAAAGTTTTTCTTTCAAAGCGACGTTTAAGTGTAATGTTTTCGTTAACTTTTATTTAACTGCAATACGCGAATAATACAAGAATAAAGTAAATTCTGAAAAAATATCTGTACTATTTTCGGCAATTGAAGAAAAACAAAGCATCTTCAATTTGGTAGGTACCAATTTTTCATCTACTGTTTGATTGTTATCGGTTTTGTGTGCGTGTATAGTACATTTAGAAAAAGTCGTGTAAAAACACAGACTTAGGTAACATATGAACTTACGATAGCCGTTAGCTCATTTTTCACTAAATAACTCTTTTACGTTATGGTTGTAATGACGAAAAAAAATTGTTCATTATATACATACGTACCCAAGTATACACAACCTAGTTATATTGTACTTTTACCTATTTGAGGTCATTTATTCATTATAATTTTTCTTCGTACGTGTTTCAATCATCAACGATGTAAATTATTTAACGAAAGTTAAAAGGACTAATTAAACAACACATTTTAGCTTTTTTTAAGAAGTACACATTTATGGGCACCATTTAAAATATAAATGTAAATTGAGGTTTACAGTAATGGCTTGAACTTTTTGTTGTCACGAGCTGTTAAAAATACCGCACACACTTTAAAGAGCCTTTGTACTACGATGAAGCTCTGTCTTTGTCTTTTGTGGTATTAAAAAACCTTTCATTTCCACTAAACGTTCATTCTCAATGAATTAAAATAAAACAGTCGTAATTCTAATTTCTGTACATACATGTAGCAAGCATGTTTGCTTACAAAGTTAACAATATATCAATTGTAAAATATTAAAACGTTTGCAATTATCGTTATATATAGGATTATTTTGTATAATTATTTTGTTTATTATCGAATAACATATTTATGATTGTTTGCTTCAAAATATGTTGATACATAGCTTATTGTAAACACTACAGTTAACATGTTTATGATTGGAATATTTTTTCTTTAATTTATCACATTTGTTTGGATAATAGCTACGAGTGAGATAAATTTGGGACAAACAAGTCAGCAGAAATAAACTTTGTTAATTAAGATGATACACAGTATTTAAGTAAATAATTACGCATGAAATGAATTCATTATAAAATCTTTCTAAATAATGTTTTAAGGAGATACCATCTTTTCAACTTATCGTGTTTTAATTTTCATGGCATGCAATGCTTATATCTAGAAACCTAGTACCTAGTGATATGGTATGTTTCAACCTCTCATAGCATGTTCTGGAGATGATAAAGTCTGGATATTTTTTTGCCAAGTATAATCATTATTATCTGATTTTTTCGTTCTACACATATATGTTTATGTATCATCATTACATCATTACAGCCTATACAGTCCACTGCTGGACATAGGCCTCCACAAGTTTACGCCAAAAATAACGTGAACTCATGTGTTTTGCCCATAGTCACCACGCTGGGCAGGCGGGTTGGTGACCGCAGTACTGGCTTTGTCGCACCGAAGACGCTGCTGCCCGTCTTCGGCCTGTGTATTTCAAAGCCAGCAGTTGGATGGTTATCCCGCCATCGGTCGGCTTCTCAAGTTCCAAGGTGGTAGCAGAACTGTGTTATCCCTTAGTCGCCTCTTACGACACCCACGGGAAGAGAGGGGGTGGCTAAATTCTTTAGTGCCGTAGCCACACAGCACATGTTTATGTATATATACGATTAATAGATCAATGTTTTGGATAAAATTCAAAAAACAATATTTTGGTTTTTTATTTTTGTCTTACATTTTTTTTTTTACGAATTTTGGTAAAAACTTCATTCACACTCATTTCAGCCCTCTTGTAGTCCACTACTGGCCATAGGCCTCCCTAAGTTCGTGCCAGACATCCCGGTTTTCCGCAATCCTCATTCAGCCTACATCAGAAATATTACCTACTACTATATTAGCCTACACCAGAGACATGATGGTAAAAATTTATTTCACCAAATTTAAAATAATGCGTATTCATTTGATTGTTTTTCTTTTTTACTACCAACGTTTATCTACTAGTCGATGTAATTTGAAGTCAGTTTTTTCGTTTCATAGACGACGCGTTGACGCAACGGTCACAGCACTCGTTTGTGACTGTTGCGCTGATGGTTGCGAGTTTGACCCCGCACATGACAAAGATTTGTATTGGGCATACAGATGTTTGCCGCGGTCTGGGTATTTGTGCAGTACTTGTGCGGTCTCCTCGCCGAGCCTCAGAGAGCACGATAAGATGTCGGTCGCGGTTGTTATCGTGTACACCTGATAGCGATCATTACACATAGTAGGGAATATATCCGCCAACCCACATTAGAGCAGCGTGGTGGATTAAGCTCTGATCCTTTTCCTACATGGGGAAAGAGGCGTATATCTCAGCAGTACGATATTACACGCTGAAGTTAAATAGAGTCGTAAAGCCCTAGCTTGTATATGTAAAAAATGGTTTTATTTGTCATTGTATTAAAAAATTAGTATTGATTAAAATTATATTTATATTAGGTAACTAGCTGTGCCCGCGGCTTCGCCCGCGTTGAAATTAGTGTTTCACAAAGTTTTCCCGGCAAACTTCCAGTAGAACTCTGATCAAAATCGGCTTAGTCGTTCCGTAAACCTTTCTCTTGCCAATGGTGAAGCCCTCTCTCCAATGGCGAAACCGCATGAAAATCCGTTCAGTAGATTTTGAGGGAATGGATCACATACACTTTTGGGGACTATTTTATAATACACTAACTGTCGCCCGCGACTACGTTCGCGCGGTTATGAAGATATGCATTACTATTAAGATGTTTAACGCAAATTATTTTTTTATTTCAGTCACTTGAAATGCTTATCACTCTGAGTAACTTTTTAAAAGGCGCAATTTAGTGTAATTTAATAGTTATTTTTATGAAACTTCTCTATACACTACATTTTTAGTTTTATTTTCAGGCTACAGTATACTGCACAATAACCTATTAGGCGAGCTTATAGCTGCCGTATATATTTCATACAAACTATCAACCCCAATTAAACCCCCTTAGCGGTGGAATATCGTTACGGGTCTCTGTAAAGAACTCACTATAGACGGCGCCACGGTTCGCTTAAACCAAAAATAAAAATCATCATATCAAGAATTTCGCTCTGGCGGGTGCATCGTTCCATAGCTTAATTGGCTAGAGCGCCGACACGGTCAGTCGGAGACGCGGGTTCGAATCCCGCTGGAGCGGTCGATTTTTGATATTATATTCAAAAATGTTTAGAATTCCTAACACAAAAATAAAATCGTACATATTCAAGTCTCTTACTTCAAAAATATAGGACTTTCATACAAACTTCCAACCCCCATTTTATCCCCTTAGGGGTCGAATTTCGTAAAACCCGTTCTTAGCAAATGTTTACGCCCTATAAGGAGCCTATCTGCCAAATTTCAAGTTTGTAGGTGTTATAGTTTCGGAGATTTTGTGATGAGCCCCCGTTATAACCCCAAAAGGGAGTTGATTTCTAAAGATACATTATTTGGATACCTTCTCATCACCTATAAGGCATAAATTTTAAATTTCAAGTCTCTTACTTTAAAAACATGGGACTTTCACACAAACTTCCAACCCCCGTTTTACCCTTAGGGGTCGAATTTCGTAAAATCCGTTCTTAGCGAATGTCTACGCCCTATAAGGAGCCTTTCTGTGAAATTTCAAGCTTGTAGATGTTATAGTTTCGGATATTTCGTGATAAGTGAGTCAACCTACCATCCCCCGTTTTAACCTCAAAAGGGAGTTGATTTCTAAAGATACATTATTTGGACACCTTCTCACCATCTAAAGAGCGTACATTTTAAATTTCAAGTGTCTTACTTCAAAAACATAGGATTTTCATACAAACTTCCAACCCCCGTTTTACCCTCTTGGGGGTCGAATTTCGTAAAACCCGTTCTTGGCGAATGTCTACGCCCTATAAGGAGCCTTCCTGTCAAATTTCAAGTTTGTAGGTGTTATAGTTTCGGAAATTTCGTGATGAGTGAGTCAACCTATCATCCCCCGTTTTAACCCCAAAAGGGAGTTGATTTCTAAAGATACATTATTTAAACACCTTTTCATCATTTATAGAGCATACATTTTAAATTTCAAGTCTCTTACTTCAAAAATATAGGACTTTCATACAAAGTTGCAACCCCCGTTTTACCCCCTTAGGGGTCGAGTTTCGTAAAATCCGTTCTTAGCGGATGTCTACGTCTTATAAGGAGCCTTCCTGCCAAATTTCAAGTTTGTAGGTGTTATAGTTTCGGAGATTTCGTGATGAGTGAGTGACCTTTCGCTTTTATATATATTATATTATTATTATTATAGATTATTTCTTTAGTGTGTCCTTTTCTCCGGCTTTACCCGAAGAGATAGATAGGTTTTTAACGATAAGGCTGCCTTTTGAACATATTTTTTGTTTTTGTTTTCTTGCAAGCTATTTGTATGTAAAATATTTTTGGCTGTACCATAAAGTATACTTGTATAAATGAACATAAAATAACTGCTGTGTGGTTACGGCAGTAAAGAACCCACTCCCTCTCTTGCCGCGGGTGTCGTAAGAGGCGATTAAGGGATAAAACAATTCCACCACCACCTTGGAACTTATATGGATGACGGGCTAACAATTCTACTGCTGACTTTCAAATACATCAAACCCGCCTGCCCAGTATGGTGACTATGGGCAAAACATGTGTTCGCGCCATAATGTTTGGCGCGAACTTAAGGAGGCCTATGTCCAGCAGTGGACTGCGATAGACTGAATCGAATTTAAGATATGTATAAAAAGTTTCGATAAATTTTCTAACTGCTAAATATAAATAAGCTATCAGTATCAAACGTATGCTATCTTTAAGTAAGTTGTCTTATCCTACTTGGTTCAAACGTACATTAATTAAATTATTATAATATGAATTCCTTTGTGGTTTATGTAATCAGCTCTTTGATTTACATCTCAATTATTACAAACAATACTGAACTGAAACAGCCTATAAAGATCCCTATATATAGGAGAAGGATTGTAGATTATTCCGCCAAGTTACTTTATTGTGGGTTTGCACATAATTTCCGTACAATGAGTAAATATAGATATTTATTATAAAGCAAGCTACCAGTACAAGTAAAATAATTATTTATTTGTTTATTTTATTTAACACCTATTTTTCTGTGATATTTATATGTTAATTATAGATATCTGCATGTAATTTTATATTTGATATTTGACAATTTTAATCTCACATCACATGACATCTATATATGTAAAATCATTAGGTATTTGACTTATCACAAAATTTCAAAAACCCCTGAAACTATAAATATGGAATTTGGCAGGGAGGTAGTTTATAGTTAGTAGACTGGGCCGGATTAAGGGAGTCTAAGGGCTCTTACAGTAGTTTGTACGAAAGTTTTATACTAGAAGTTTGAAATTTGGCAGGAGGATAGTTAATAACTAGTAAACGTCAAATAAGAACTCATTTTGTGACAGGGCCGTATTAAGGAGATCTAAGGGCATATTTGTATGAAAGTCTTTCAATCTTAATTTTTTGTGGTACAAACACTACAAGTTTACGTTGGACTAGACAAGAACAAATTTTGAAAAATTGTATTTCTAAGGAAGTGGATGGAATAGGGGTTGAAAATTTGCATGACAAGTCCGTCATTTTTCTAAATTAGTAGCATGAAAATTAATTTTTGGCCTATTGATTTAAAATAAATAAATACGGGTTTAAGCATTTGTGAACTTTAAAAGGGTGAAAAAGGGAATGAAATTCGTATGGAAGTCGGTCATTTCTGAAGATAGAAACTTGAAACTTTAACTTTAGGCTTTTGAACACATATAATTATGTAAATAAAAAATAATATAAAATCATTGACATTTTTAATGAAAATGAATCTTATCTTTGCGTAAACCTTGAATACTGGACTGTTTTTGATTTATAAATATTATTTGATTTATATATATCTATTCTATACATATAATAAAATGGTAGGAAAGTCAAAACTGTACATTGAATATTTTTTTTAAAAGAATACTTGGGGTGTGATCTACAATCGATACCGAAGCCAAAAATATGGTTTTTAGAATTTTTGTCTGTTTGTCTGTTTGTCTGTATGTATGTCCGGGATAAACTCAAAAAGTACTGCATGGATTTGCTTTAAATTCGGCACGAATATTATTAAGAAGTCGGGTCAACATATAGGCTACATATTATCATGCTATCACCTACGGGGAACGAGCAGTGAACCTTTATTTCTTCAACGCATTCTGTAACAACGCGTTATCTAACGACGCATATTTGAATGTTGTTGATATTATGTTAATAAACATGTCATAAGCTAGCTTCACACTATAAATAAATACATTCTGTAGTATATTTAGTATCAGCATTGCACCCGTGCAAAGCCGGGGCGGGTCGCTAGTATATATATATATACTAGCTGACTCGGTAAACGTTGTCTTGCCGCTAAACGCTATTTAAAAATAGGGGTTGGTGGTAGAAGGGTGAATATTAGAAAATTAGGGTTGTATGTATTTTTCAACGCCAAATCATAATAAAATAAAAAATAAATAATTTATCTACAAATTAAAAAAATACCTAGACTACCCTTAACATTTAGAGTGGTGAAAAATAAATGTTGTTCTATTTTAAGACCTACCCGATTTGCACTCAAAATTTCATGAAAATCGGTCAAGCCGTTTCGGAGGAGTTTAACTACAAACACCGCGACACGAGAATTTTATATATTAGATAAAAATTTATATAAATTAAAAGTTTATGATTACATGTAATATAAATAAGCATTCAAGTGTTTACGAAAATCCGGAAATTCTATATAGTCTAATTTTGTTTGCGCGCCAAGAAAAAACTATCTACCCTACTACTATCGACAAGTAATACAACGTAAGTAGACGAAAAAAATTGTGTTTGCTCGCAAACGAAAAAAAAACCGACTTCAATTACATCGAAAAGTAATACAACGTAGATCGACGAAAAAATAGTCAAGCAACTACGCGTTATCAAAGATTACTCAAAAAGTAGTTATTAGATCCCGATAAAATTTATATGTGACCACATGATAAACATCAGCTTTCGATTAAATTAAAAATTATCAAAATCGGTACACCCAGTAAAAAGTTATTACGTATTTTCGAGAGTTTTCCTCGATTTCTCTGGGATCCCATCATCAGATCCTGGTTTCCTTATCACGATACCAAACTAGGGATATCCCCTTTCCAACAAAAAAAAGAGAAAAAGAATTATCAAAATCGGTACATCCAGTAGAAAGTTATGCGGTATAATACAACGTAGGTCGACGAAAAAAGCGTCAAGTAAAAACGCATTATTAGATATAACTCGAAAAGTAGTTGTTAGATCTCAAATAAATTTAAATGGGACCAATTGGCACACACCACCTGTCGATTAAAACAAAATTTGTCGAAATCGGTCTACCCGGTCAAAAGTTCTGATGTAACATACATAAAAAAAAAATACAGTCGAATTGAGAACCTCCTCCTTTTTTGGAAGTCGGTTAAAAATTAACAAACACATTAGTCGTCATTACGATTTCCGAGGGTTTCCCTCGATTTGCCTGGGATTCCATCATCAGATTCTGGTTTCCTTATTATGGGACATCACACTTGGGATATCTCCGTTATAACAAGATAAGAATTATCAAAATCGGTTCTTAAGCGACGAAGCTATCCCCGAACATACATGTAAAATATATATATATATATATACGGTCGAATTGAGTAACCTCCTCATTTTTTGAAGTCGGTTAAAATTGGAGATTAGTTAGTATTAGTAAGTATTACTTACAAATGACTTGAGAAAACCAGAAGGAAGCCTGTTTAAAACAGAAGAAACAGGCTGTTTCTGTTCTATGTCTGTTCGCTCGACTATATTATAGCTCTGCAAGAAGTCTGGTAGCTCTAGCGCATGAAAGGTGAATCGTAAATATGTATACGAAGATATCCTATATTTTTGTAATATAATACGCTTCAGCCTGTAATATCCCACTACTGGGCATAGGCCTCTTTCCCCATGTAGGAGGATCAGAGCTTAATATATAATAATAAATATGTATTATTATTGTAATATAATAATATATGTTTATTATATATTATGGTTAGTGGTTGTTTTGGTTGAAATATTTTAGTAAATCGCATTAAGTAATAAACTTTAAATGGTAGTATATTTACGGCAATATAAATAAATAAATAAAAATAAATAAAATAATGATTAAACATTACTTTTGCCGAACACACACTACTTTTGAGCGAAGCCGCAGGCAACTTCTAGTTGGGAATAAATGCACGACGTCCGCATGAAATTAGAATATTTAAAAGTTTCGACATTAAACGGGACAATGGTACATTTTGTGGGATAATTGACGAATAGTCGCAGCTTTTTTTTTTGCAGCGGCTCTAATTTTTGAGGGTGTCTCACTGGCACGGAACGGAGTCAGTGGACGGAGTCATTGTAACTATCCTCTTTCATTCAATACGAGCAGAAACGTTGATAGTAACAAGAGCTCATTGGATTGTTTGAACAGAATAATCTTACCAAAAAACCTACCTGAATTCTTGTTTTGCAAATGGTCGTGCAGTTAAAAACCTTTTTTTAATTATTTAAGTTTAAACATAAATACCGTAAAATTATTCTGTTTACACTCTACTGCATGAAAACTTAAGTGTCATGTACCACTTAATAGAAAGGGAAGAGCAACTGTTCCAGTGTTAACTAATAATTTTGTTATATTTGATGGCAGGATGTTCGTGGATTCCAATCTAGTGAAACATTCGGACGCTGAGAAATTTCTCCCTCGCCTCCTCCTCTTTGGTTCATTATGCAGCCGCTCACTCCACGAGCCAATCACACGGCACCGCGATATTGCTCACTCGCTAGAGATTCTAACAGCGGCTATCGACATCGACTTTGACATAAATAGAGCAAGTAACACTTCTGTTACTAACGTAAGAAAATATTTTTTAGTAATTATTTACCTGTAGATATATTTGCCAAAATAATCTTTTTTTCTTTTTAAATTATCTACCATTAGTAATGAGCTAGGTATGTAGATATATAATAATATTATCATTACATAGTATTAAACAAACTCGCTTCCCGCTGTCTGTATGCTTAAATCTTTAAAATTACGTAACGGATTTTGATGCGGTTTTCTTTAGTAAATAGAGTGATTCTAGAGGATGGTTTATATCAATAATATATGTATGATATAGTAGAGGAACACTTGATGACGTAAATAAACACATTTTTTTGCGCTTACATTGCAAATATTTATTTTATATTTTATATTTAGTATCAGCATTGCATCCCTGCGAAGCCGGGGCAGGATGCTAGTTGTCTATAAATAAGAAAAATTATACACAGTGCCTAAAAACGAGTGTGCTTTAGAACACACTATTGAATTAAAACTTACTAAGCCTAATTAACTCTCTTTCTTTCCATCTTCACTAACGTGTATCTCCCTCTCAACTTCCGTTCGCCTTGCTCAACCACACTTTTCCTAACACTCTCGTCACTCATTAACCAGCTTACTCCCCAAGTCAAACGTACGTAAATATGTTTTACTCCAACAGCTTTACTTCAATAAATCAAAATTTCATTTGAAAATACATCGATAAGTTCAATATAGCGACAACTAAATACCACCTCACTGGCAATATTACCTGTTCCTGACACAAAGAATAATCCGGGTCCGTCTTTGTGTACGTATATCACAAAAGTCTCATAGCTCGTAACAGTACTGCTCGATTCAGTTGTAAGTATTTTTATTAAACGAGGGAGACGCGGGCCCGTGGTATTGAATAATACTCGTATAATGTGGTAACGCATGACTTGTCGCGAGACGCGTCGCGTTTGATAAGTTATTTCCGCTATATCGACTTTTGTTGCTGACATTTGCTACATTACATTTGATACACAAAAATAAATATAAGTAGAATATATTCAATAACTGGTAACTAAAAACGTAACAGAAGGCTAGCATTTACATTTTATTTCTATTCGAATGTAGGAAAACAAAACGTTCTCATTTGCCGGTAGAACAAATAATACTTAGGTAGTAATTTCACTGATCATGTTCTATCATTAGAATAATGGAATTAGTGCTAGAACTAATGGATAAAGATACCTTTAGAATAATGTGCGTATAAAAATGGGTGGTCTGTTTCTCCTTTTATTTTCTATTTGTTTCTTTCTGTTACTAAGTTAAAAAATGTTATTGGTAGGGATTGAATATTTTAACGAGGTAATGCGAGAGGTGTACGATTACTGCAATAATTTGTATGGGAATCGTCTTGTGTACTGTCTGTATAAGTATTACTTGTTCACAGCTCAATACATGTTCCGATTTCCGCCGAACGATGACTTTTTGAATTGAGCCGTCGTCGTCGCCTCGCTTTGGAGGCGAGATCCATACAAAACTTCTTTTATTACTGACAAGTGTCACTAAGAATCTAAAAATATATTGAATATTTTTTGTGTTTATCTCGATTACGATTCATTGAGAATTCAGATATTTTATAATAATGATTAAGCACTTAATTATCAATAATTAATATCAGTAGAAAATTACCTATAATTAAAATATTTACCTAGAATACCTATAATATAATAATATATATATTATTTTTTATAAATTACTTGCAATTATTTTGTAAAACTATGTGTAACAATTTTAATTCAACCGAACGTGCTCCATTCGCGACGGTAGACAACATATTAGGTAAACAAGTTTAGGCTTAAAATCAGTACGAAGTTTACGAGTTTCCCTATTTCAAAAGACATTAATTCAGGTGTATGTATAATTTAATTCATACATGAATAGTGTTCGAGATATCCTGTCGTAAATATCGAACAATATGTCGGTGTGAGTCAACGTTACGAATAGATAAGTAGGGTTATCGAACACAATAATATTTATATAATTCAAATATTTTACTAAGGTTAGGCAAAGAAGGATATATTCTGCTCAAAATCTGGAGGAGCCCGATTGGGAAAGTACCTCGACCTTACAGAAGATAACAGCTATATAATACTGCTGTTAAGCAGTTCCTGTGGTGAGTTAGGTGACCAGAGCTCCTGGGTATTGAGGGTAAGGTCAGTAGCGCGCTTGCGTTGTTTACAGTGTTTCAGGTGTCTATGAGCGACAGTAATCGTTTACCATCAGGTGAGCCGAACGCTTGTTTGTCGACCTAGTACTTATTAATCTTATAAAGACAAATAATTTAATTGCTTATTTGTTTAAAAAACTAAAATACTACTTTCCGATTTAAAAATTTCTCATCAGTAATTTAATGGCAGAAAATGGAAAAGCTTATGCGGCAGTGAACAGAAAGTTAATTTAAAATAAAGTTGTAACTTTAATCGAATTTGTTATTTGCTTTACTTTATGTTTTGATATCTTTCGTTATCAATGGTTATAAATATGAATTCTGTCTTGTTTTTAATATTAAAAAAATATATCAGTAAACATATATTGTACTAATTTAATAAACATTAATAGTACCTAGTCTTGATTTATCCTTTTAAAATTTTCAATAATAAACATAATATGTAATTATTTATTTGTAAAGATCAAGAAAATCAAAGGCAAGTTTGGTCTCATTAGTTGAAGTAAGAACGTATATATGTAAAAATAATAATATTCGAAATCTTTTCTAAATATTTTTAGCATAAGTGGCAACCCTGTGCACTAAGATCACGTTAAAACGTGTTTTAACCTGTCGATTCAACTGTGTTCCTTTGTAGTGTGGTTTATCGCTTAAACTAGCTTTGTTGGTGATATCAGTAACTTGTACAAGCTCGGACTCGTTTACGTACTAAATAAAATAACCTGCTTTAAAAAGAAGTTTACTAATAGTTGAAGTCGGAATATCTACAATTACCTGTAGATATAGCTTGAATGAATTAGGAAAATAATGTCAGAAAAAATGTATATAAAACAGTATTAATTTTCTTTTTTAAATAGGTAATTGACTGACTATAGACATACGTCATATTATATTTAAACACGAAAGTTATTATATCTTAATTATACGTTAAATAGTTAATAGGTAGGCATATAAACACGAGATATGCATATTTGATCAACACATTCCACAGTCAAAAAAAGTGTACTGTTGCAAGTTCCAATCCCTCTCCCATACGGAGAGGTAAATACAGCATTGGAATTTCCATGCATATTTTATTTTTTTAATTCAACTTAGTTTATGCAAATAATTAAATTTAAACAGCGAAATGACCACTCTACTTATGTTATTATTATACTAACCTATTTTTATTTTGAGCTAAGAAAAAGTTGAGAAAGAAGTGAAACACTTATTTAATACAGTAAAACTAATTTAAGTTAGCTGTTAGTAAAAATATACTTTATATTGCTCCGATGACGTAAATCGTTGTGTCTATATTTATTAGCAAACGTGGGTAGAGCAAGGCCTTTGTGTGAACATGTCGCATCGTGTCTGGATTGTCTATAAAATATGTCATCGAAATAGAGATAAACTTTGTCATGATAACACGCATGACCTGTTAGTTCACAAGTAATATTTGTTGCTATAGAAATAATAAGCATAATTACATTTTAGTATTTTCATATTATATAAACATTCGTTTCTTTTATTAACCGACTTCAAAAAAAGGAGGAGGTTACTCAATTCGACCGTATATATATGTATATATATATATATTTTTTTTTATGTATGTTCGGAGATAACTTCTTCGTTTATGAACCGATTTTGATAATTCTTTTTTTGTTGGAAAGGAGATATTCATAGTTTGGTACCATGATAAGGAAACCAGGATCGGATGATGAGATCCCAGAGAAATCGAGGGAAACTTTCAAAAATCGTAAGGGTGACTAGTAAATTTAATCATGTTTTCATTAAGTACTCTAAAGCACTACTATTTAATAAAGGTCTGGAGTCGATCTGATGATGGAGAAGAAAGACAGTCGAGGGAACTCTTCAACAATTTATAGCAATTACCTGCTTTTTGAACTTAATTCGTTTCTATTGATGAGAACTTTGCACCTGTATGAGTTATAAGTGCCATTACAGTCTGATGATGGAGACAAAAGTTAGTCGAGGGAACTCTTTAACGATTTATAGCAATTACCTGCTGTTTGAACTTAATTCGTTAATTAATTAAAACTCAATTCGTGTTAATCCTTGTGGTTCTCCCAACCTGGCCTCGGAGAACACGTTAGGCTGTCAGTCCCGGTTGTTATTACGTACACCTGATAGCGAACTTTACTCATAGTATGTCGACGCGTTAGCGCAGCGGTCACAGCACCGGCTGTTGCGCTGGCGTTAGTGGGTTCAATCTCCGCGCACGACAGACATTTGTATTGACCATATGGATGTTTGTCATGATCTGGGTGTTTGTGCTTGTGTATTGTGTATGTTTCCGAACCCCCGACATAAGAGAAAAAGCATCCTTGTTAGGTCTACCCATCACTAAAAATTGTAAAATAAAATAATTTTTAACAAAAAAAAAAACGACTTCAAAAGGAAACTAAAAAGTGAAAAATAAATTTACTTAGTACAAAGTAATTCGTATTTTGATTGAATTAATCAGAAATGATTAAATATGTCGGAGAATTAAGAAGGAGAAGGTATACTTTTCGGCTTGAAGGTATATTTCTCTTTCTCATGATCTCAGAGTACTCACTCAGTCTACTGTGGGCATAAGTGGGTAATGTTGACTCAACAAATAAACACAATTCAATGATATCACCAAATTATTATAACACAGGAATCAGTTAACAGAAAGGTAACGCAGTACGGAAGGCGGGTAGTTATTAGTTAAGGGGGCGAAGACTAACTTCTTAGCATTCGATGGATTCACGGTTCACCGTGCGGGTACCGAGTCCATCGTGTGGCAGAGGGAGTAACTCAGAGCAGTGCCTAGGACTTGCGACCTAGGTGTAGGTTTAAGGAGGCCCCCTTTGAGATGCGCATCAACGCTCACCTTCACTGCTCGAGTTATACGTCCCGCCTAGCCAAATTAATCGTAATAGATAACAATTAATTCGTTTACACAAATTAATTATTGAATGAGTCTAGGTTAAGCTACTAGCAGGATACAACAAGTGTATCGTGCTAAGCCAGAGCCAAGACTACCTTAGCGGCGGTTGCACCGTTTGTTTAGTACACGTCAGAATAACTCGAGTAATATAATAAATGAGGGTAGGTGACTATGGAACGATGTGCTAGGTGGCGCGTCGATCACCCCACTACTCTAACAGCTAATAATTGACAACTGACATTATCTGAATACACCCAAGTCAAACACTTGACGTTCCGTATTCATACTCTGCGATAAATAAATATTTTATACTTTTGAAGTTGGTGCCAAGTAAATACTACAACAACCTGGCTACAATAACAAATACAAACAACACACACACAACAAACAAGTACAAAAAATATTATTAGATATGTCAAAACAATAACAGAATAATAACAGTATTCAATCTAATAGTCAATGAAACAAATTATGAAAGAAAACTAAATACAACTTATGAGTAGATACTAGAGTAGTTATTGTTTTACTTGGCACCGACTTCAAAATTATAAAATATTTATTTAATCATTTCTGATTAATTCAATCAAAATACGAATTACTTTGTACTAAGTAAATTTATTTTTCACTTTTTAGTTTCCTTTTCAAGTCGGTTTTTTTTTTGTTAAAAATTATTTTTAAAAATATATACCTATGTAACAGGTAGTTGTCCCACGAAATTTAAATTAAAACCCGTAAATAGATTTTTTCTATGAATTTTCATATACATATAGGTACAAACTTTGTTCTGACCACAACGAATACATTAAATACGCGTATACTTATACAATATAATATTAAGAAGCTTACTTTAGAGAACCTTCTTACTTTCTTCTATATGTATATAAGAGTATATATAATTTAAAAACTATATACAATTTTAAATATGTAATTATAAGTATTATATAATTATAAATTGGTGGTATTTAATCATAAATAAATAGCCGGCCAAGTGCGAGTCGGACTCGCGCAACGAGGATTCAGCACAAACAAAATTAATATTTTTTTATTATTATATGATGTACAATTTATGCTTTTCGCAATTTTTCTTTTATCTGTGTTATCCTCGTAAGACGTTGCTTCGTACCAAATTTCAAGGTTTTGAGTTTACGGGAAGTACTCTGTAGGTTTTGATTCCCTTGCGAGTGTCGAAAATTTGTAGCATAAACGGTTGTATCTTTTGATTGCGTTTGCTTAGAAGTTTGATTTGTTCACAGCTCTAAGGGACAGTAGACTTGAGTATTTGATATGAATTTCGGCTTAAAATCTCCACGCGTTCCTTAGAAAAAGGGTCTTGATAGACGGACAAAAAAGTGATCCTATATTTCCATTGATCCTATTGTTCCATTTTTTCCTTTTGAGGTACGAAACCCTAAAAATTAAGAAATAATTGAAGTTATTTGTCAGAACGTTTTTTTTAACTTCTCAACTACCGGTCTTACACAAGAAACCTTCAGATAGCTGGCGTAAATATAAATGTATATGTTAATAGACGTATAATTATTAAATTTAGAGAGGACAACAGCTATGATAGAAGAAAATATTTTGAACGTATTCATAGCCGTTGATGATATCATTGATATAACATCGATTTTACGTAAAGTAGATACGGGGAAAAGAAGACCAACCTAGATGCAAAAATACAATCGCTGACGTTGCAATGCTGAGACACTTCTTTCCAATTTGGTATTCGAGGCATTTTTATATTCAATATATATTTCAAAGAGAGAAAACGTGTGTTATATTATTGTTGAACTATTTTAATATAATAAAGAACAATATATAAAATATAGTAGATAAAGTATAAAATACAAATAGTTCAAATGGTTTATGGTATAAGTACCTACAAGAAAAATATTTCGATCGAATTTTGTCCAAATTGATTTCAGTTCCAACAAACGTCATCATTCAAATATAAAAATACAATACGTCATGTTTTGTGAAGACTAAGAACACTTCAGGCTGTAATATCACACTGCTGGGCGTCTCTCCTCATGTAGGAGAAGGATCAGAGCTTAATCCACCATGCTCTCTGAGGCACGGCGGGAAGACCCACAAGGACTGCACCAACATCCAGACCACGGCAAACATCTGTATGGTCAATACAAATGTTTGCCATGTGCGGGGATCGAACCTGCAACCACCAATGCAACAGCCACAAACCAGAGCTGTAACTGTTGTGCTAACGACGGCGTCAAGACTAAGAAATATGTATAAAAAATTGATTAATGATGATGATGAACCTTTGATCTAGTGTAAAACGTTCCAAATGACGTGGACTTTTCACTGTTACCTGGGAACGATAAATGTGTTGTATATAATTTTACAGTGGAAGAATATATAATGATTTACTTAAACCGATGAAAGTAATTATTTGATGATAAAAAAGTACCTACTGAAAAAAACCAAAGTTAAATAAAATAGGAAAAAAAATTACCATTTTTCTGACTTTGCCGAATGTGAAAACAAGGACGCAATAAAAATTGTATTTGTATACACACTGGTTACATTTCCGTATAAATTTGGTGTAAAAAATAAATGTAAATGCGAACAATTTGGATATTCTCGAGTGGTCAAAACTAGCCTTGCAAAATGCATAATGCTCTTTTTGTGTCCATGAAGCTCCAGGGAAAATGTTTAAAATGTAAAAGTATTTTAGCACTATAAATAATTTAAAATCGCATTGCTTTTCAATGCTTGTTTTTTTTAAGTTAACGACTCATACTTTAAAAAAAATTATGTGGATGTGGCTAATTTTGAGTTAAGGTTTTAGGAATTTATTAGTAATATACCTAACTACTCTTCGTGTTGACGTAGTAGAAACAGGTGTTCGTATGCCTAGTTACTGCCACTTATCCGCACGTTGTTGTTCTCTGTACTATGGACAAAGATGAGAAGGTCTGCCCCTATGTTTCATGAATAGTATTGACGCGCGACCCTCACTGATTCCTCATCATGCTTGATCCAACAATATTTTCTTTTCCTCTTGCGTATAGAACAAGACCAGGGATCTTCGTTTAATCACAGGTACCTGCGTGCCAGTGTACCTATCTCTGCTCAAGGAGTGGACACTAGGGTTGAACAAATAAGTATTTGTATATATATACTTTGCTCATGGCATATAATTAAGTATGTTCATATGGGATACTTATTAAATAGCAAGAGAAGTTAAAATGAACATTTTAAAAATATTATACGCATAAGTTTTTTTTTCGAATAACAAACATTTCACGAAAATCTTGGTGTCTGCATCGAAATCAACATCGAATATAACTCTGGTTATGTATTTAAATCTTGTTTCATTTGTCATTCCTTAGCGAGCAGCAACAAAGTACAGGAAGTGAATACGGGATTATAAAAAGGTGAGGTTAGCAAAAGAATGTTGATTTTGTTCCCTGCTGTAGGTACTACGAAATTTAAAGAGCTTTTTTGCACCGAATACGAGTATTTTTCTACGCATATACAACGTTTATAATTATTAAAACTAACTTTTATGAATTTATTATATTATTCATAACAAATTTATTATTCGTACGTCGTGAGAGTTTTTTTAATTTGCATTATTTAATTAAGGTTAGGTAAGTAAAATCATTAAGAACATCGTTAAGAGTACTTGACAATTGTAGAGATGTAGAATATGAAACGTAATTAAATTCTGTTTTAACATCTATTTTTTTATTCTTGCTAATAAAATTAAAGTTAGCATATACAATAGGTATATTCATAATTAACAAAATTAGCAATTCGAATATTTTAAATATTAATGTAAAATTTTATTATAATTAAAACTCAAAGAAAATAAAAAGAATTCACTTCAGTCAGGATAATTAAACTCATATTTCTAGAAAGGACCTTATATTCTACATGATTATATTCTTTTGATAAGAGTTTTCACGGCTTTTATGTTATAATAAAACAATACAGTCGGAAGGGTTTAATCCCCGTAATATATTTTATTAAGCATAAAATGTGATAGCCCGATTCGTGGGTTTGCTATTTAAAACGATTATTACGTTTGTTATTTTAATAAATTGTGTCGCGCAGAAAACATCGTTTTAGGGAATTTGTATGTTTGATGTTTGTGTTCTTTCTCAAACAAAACCCATCTTAATGATTGAAAATTATTTTATGCTAGCTGACCAGACAAACTTCGTATCGCCTTATTTTTTTTCCCTTAAATATAATAATTACATATATCAAAGTAAAATATAGCCTATCTTTCAAGATGGAAATTTAATTAAAAATGGTTAAGTAGTTTAGGAGTCACGTTTAGGATGAACAACGTAACACGTAATTTATACATCTATACAAATAAATAAATTGGAGTCTGTTCGAAATATTAAAATAACCGCTTCTTACTAAATGCATATGGAATACATCCACGGTACATATACCAAAATAATATTTTTTATTTAAAATATTTGCCTGCCTGTCTGTCTGTCTGTCTGTTTGTTCCGGCTAATCTCTGAAATGGCTGGACTGATTTTGAACGGACTTTCACAGGCAGATAGCTGATGTAGTAAGGAGTAACTGAGGCTATTTTTATTTTAGATAGATGAAGTAAGGAGTAACTAAGGCTATTTTTATATTAAGGCTTATTTTATTTATTTTATAACTCTGCGAACTGAAAAATAACTTTTTTGTTAAATTCCAACCGGACGAAGTCGCGGGCACAGCTAGTATTGAGATAATAGAAGATGTACAGTCATTATTGAAAATTGAATCATAATGTCGTAATATTTTTGACTACTAAAGTATGACTCACAAATAAAGTGTGTAGTGTTCTGTTTTAGGCATTTATATACAAAAATAGAAATATATATTTTTTAAATATTATGATTGAAATGAAGGCAATAAGATGAGTGTGAAATTATGTAAAACTCTGCTAATACGGGTAAATGCGACGTCACGCCGAGGCGGAATGGTCGAAGTTAGACTATGGTTTTAATTTTAATAAGTGATATCATTGCACGAGCTACCAAAGAACTGAAATAGAATTATAAAGAAATTATAAGATAAATTATTTTCTCAGTTTGCGCAGGTACTGAAATTGATTTAACATTTTGACGCAATTGCTGAAAATTTTATTGGCTGCGCAAAGAGGTGGAGTTTTTGTTTGCATGCTTCCTATACATAATTATTAAAACTAAACCATTAATTTGTATTTATGTTTGTATATTGTATATTTTTTATGTGCACATATGTATGTCTATATATGTATAAGTATATTTGTATTTTATGTAACGCTTTCTGCTGATTTCATCTCTATATTGTCTAATACTATGTCTGGAAGAAATGATTAATAAGCAATAAGACTGCCACAATGGTGTCTTCATTCTCTTTTTTATCACTTTATGTATACACATTAATATACATTAACATACATTAATATACATTAAGTAAAACTAATTGCGTTTATGCGGTGACCTAATTAAAACATATTTATCTTAATAAAATATTAATTATAAATGAACATGAAGTTCTTATAACTAAATTGTTCTTTATCTTCGTCGTTATGAAATATTAAATCTAAAAACAAATGATCACGTATATAATTAATTTTCTTATACTTAACGAATATTTTTAAATTAAAAATGTATTAAAAAACAGTACTTTATAAATTATTCCAGTGTCAAAGTTTTGAGTGTACTTTCCTGTTTGCCATCGCATCTAAAATAGGTGAGTGGTCCAAAGATCTTTTAAAGATTACCATAGCATGCGCCAACATTCAGAAGTCATTATTAAGCTTTAATGGATTTGGGACTCCAGCCGTCAGATCCTTATCGTGGTTGCCCGTCGTTAAAAACAAAGAAATTAATTTGGGCGGCTTCGACTGCAGTTTATTTATTACGGTCGATAAGATTCTTTTCTTGTTACCTGTATATGACTTTTAAGGTGTCGATCCCAGGTGATTTATTTACAAAGGATAAAGAGAGACACTCGTATCACTAATTAATTAAAAGTAAGTACATTTGAATGATAATAAAATTAAACAATAAATATTTATTTATGGTAATTTGTACGTGATTATTTAATAATATATTTGTAATTATCTAACGTAATTTCAATCATACTCGCTTTATTGTAAAATCGAGTTATAATAGCTCGTAATGATTAAGGTATGTTTTACAGAGACAGTTTGTTTCTGAAATTAAATTTGGTAACTAAATTATAATAGTAATCGTTTTTTAATGACTTTTCGATGATTGAAATCTTAATCGGTATGAAAAATATTCGTGTCGCGGTGTTTGTAGTTAAACTCCTCCGAAACAGCTTGACCGATTCTCATGAAATTTTGTGTGCATATCGGGTAGGTCTGAGAATCGAACAACATCTATTTTTCATCCCCCTAATTGTTAAGGGTAGTTCACCCCTAAATATATTTTTTAAATTTTTAGATAAATTATTTATTTTTTATTTTAATATGATTTGGCGTTGAAAAATAGATACAATCCTAAATTTTTACCGTTCTACCACCAACCCCTATTTTTAAATAGCGTTTAGCGGCAAGACAGCGTTTGCCGAGTCAGCTAGTATATTTATATTATTTCTTTTTATTATATTTCAGACAACTTGAAGCTATCAAATTTGACTAAATTAAATGTAGTTTAAAATTCATCGTTTACTTAATGTGCTCAAATAATTGTACCATAAAGTATTTAAAACAATAAACAAGTCAACTATTATAAGTGAAATTAGCTAAAGCCTTGAATTTTATAAATTATCTCCTAAAAATTGTACCTGTAAAATATACCTAATCATTAATAAACAACAGCTGGCCAAACAATGTACCGTTAACACAACACATTACTTTTCTAATCTGCTCATTGTATTCCCTATCTCTGTATTAGATGGACATTTATGAATAGACGGAAGAACTTACATATGTTGACCGAGTACATAGTTTAAATTCGTCATTAAGCGTACCGTAAACTGTGAAGTTGCGAACAAGCCGCCGGAACTAGTTCATAACCATTAAATTGGGACGCCTGGACCCATGTATTAATTATATTGCTGACGTTACATTCGTTTAATTGCCTGAGAAAAAACCGACTGAGAACTTATTGTGCTGAGACCAATGTTGCCTGCCAGGAAATAATTTAATTTTGATACTCATTTATCGCAATGTAAAGTAACTTTAAGGTTGAAGAAGTTTCCATGCAAAATAATTTTCAAGTTTATTAAAAACATATGAGTAGCGTAAATAATACGATTAATATAATTATATATATATATAATAAAATTAACTACGTTGTGATAACAGTTCCACTAGCAGCGACAGTCAGGGATAAGATTCACACATAAACAGCGTTTTTATTTTATTCTTGTTGGTCACCGTGCCACGGACAGCGCAATCACAAAGCCCTCAGTCCTCGACATTATCGTAAACAGTTGATAACGATCATTAATCTTGATTACAGAATTATCCGACAGTACGAAATGGAAAATTTCCAATTTGTCTCTTTTTAATGTAAATTTTTTTTCGCATTACAGAATTTTATAATTCAGAAAGATCGTTTAATTTCAATTTTAGTGTGGGTGTACAATACATGTAGTATTTTTATGAAATTGACAATTACCCACTAAACTCTACTTAAAAATCTTTCAATCCATTGTATGAATATTTTAAAAATTCTAATTATTATTTAGATTACTAGTTCGTTTAGTAAGTTTGTAATTAGAACTTTCAAACATAGAACCGACTATTAGAACTTCAAACGCTTGTAAAACAAACATTTTAATGTGAAACAATACACCTATTCCATACGGAACTTTAAAAATAAAAGTAGTGATGTAAATTTACTTGACAGGGCCATTTAGCGCTTTTAAAAATGCAACTGAATACTGAAACGCAAAATACATTCACTGCTTTACTAATTTGTGGGTAATATTGGTAAGAGCGCTGTCGAACGTCGCTGTCGGCGCTTAAATGAATACGGACGAAAGATTTTAATTTACACGACGACGCTTCCGTTTCGATCGATGTTATCAACATATTTATAACGTTGCTTGAGATCATCCAACTGTTTCGTATATTCAAATAAACCTATGTTTTATAAATATGAATTATGAATGGTTTGTTTTGATTTATCTTTGATATATTATAGAGAGGATTATATTTCAGACTAATACGAAATTTAAACAATAAATACAATTTAAAATAATCAACTGGCATTAGATATAGCAACACTGTCAATAGATATATAAGGTTTGCAAGTTTGTTTATAGATTTGTATCAATTGTATGACCAACTTTTTGGAACTGCTAAATCGATTTTACAAATTCTTTCACCAGTATAAAGCTATGTTATTCCTATATTTTCGTGATAGTGTGCTTTCAGTCAGCATAATTTCGGATTTGAGACATCGTTGTGGATGTGTGCGCATGCGCGACGGCTAAACTCTGGCGGTTACGGGTTCGATTCCCGCTCAGGATGGATATTTGTATTTGTACAAATAGTTTCCAGTCTGAGTGTCTGTCACTTTAAGCTGTCCGTCCCGGTTTTTATCATAGACACTTGATCGTTACTCAAAGTATCCGTATATATCCGTCATTCCGCAGTAGAGCAGCGTAATGAAATAAGTTTCAACCCCTATCCTACACGGAGAAAGAAGACTATGTCCAGAAGTGGGATCTTAAAGACGGAATCAATCAGCAACATTTGTAAAACAAGTTGGAAGAAAAAGCGTTTATGGATTGCTTCACCCGCTCATGTTGACTATGGTAAGTAATACGTAAATATTAACAATGTATATAATCTATTTATATATCCGGGAAGTTGAGTGAAATATAGAATTAGTTGAATAACTGAATTAGTAACTGAGGTAGGGCACAGCAGGAATTTCCTGCTCAAAATATGGAGCAGCCCGACTCGGGTAGTACCTCGACCTTACAGAAGATCACAGCAAAATAATACTGTTTTCAAGCAGTATTGTGTTCCTGGTCCTGGGGATTGGTTATAGGGTCGGCAACGCGCTTGCGATGCTTCTGGTGTTGCAAGCGTCTATAGGCTACGGTAATCTTTTACCACCAGGTGAGCCGTACGCTTGTTTGCCGACCTAGTGACATAAAAAAAATTATATTAATTATATATTATTATTAATTAAAAATTGGAAAGTGATTTTTCAGCACTACTTATTATTAATTGTGAAACATTAATACACTTATTGATAAAAGTTAGTTACCATCAGGACATTGAATGAAGATAAATTTAACATTGAATAGTATGTTGGTTGAACGCATAATTTTCAAAATACGTTAACTTGTGGTTGGCTGCCTTTGGGTAGAGACTTTAGGAACGAGTAAATAAACTTGAAATCTACAGCAAAAAGATTGTCGCAAAACGAAGTAGGTACGAGTCACCAAGCTCGACATATTTTATAATTGATAACAATTTTGTATAAACTAATAATAAAAATATTTATATGAATATATCATTATTATATTTATATTAACATATAAATGTTTATATTTATATTATATAAATATTAAAATAATAAAATATAAATGTTTATCTACAGATAGCTATGTACACGACTAATTGCAGTAAGGCTATTTGGGATACTCTGCTTCTATTTTAAACAAATGTTTACATAGTTATGTTTATATAAATAAATTGTGTACACTTTTATATGACGCCGCGTTAGCGCAACGGTCACAGCCATGGATTGTGCCGGTTGCGCTTTCGATGCACATGACAAACATTTGTATTAGCCATACAGGTGTTTGCCGTGGTCTGGGTGTTTGTGCAGTCCTTATGGGTGTCCCCACCGTGCCTCGGAGATCACGTTAAACCGTCGGTCCTGGTTGTTATCATGAAGACCTGATAGCGATCGTTACTCATAGTAGGGATATAGGTATATCCGCCAACCCGCATTGGAGCAGCGTGGTGGATTAAGCTTTGATCCTTCTCCTACATGGGGAAAGAGGCCTATGCCCAGTAGTGGGATATTACAGGCTGAAGCGACTTTTACATCACAATAAAAAGTACTTCCAATTTTATTATTCTAACCTTTTTTAGTAACATAACGGTTCAAAATGTCAACCACTTATATTTACCAGCAAGTGAAATAAAATTCTGCTTTATGAAACGATAATTACTGTTATAAATATAGATAATTGACTACACAACCCACGCGGTTTCATCGGCGTTAGCTTTCGAATTCATGACACATAGCTTGACGTCTATGTAATCAAGTCCGTTCCTATGAGTCATAACTTTGACGAATTTTAACGCCCAAATTGTTTATTTAAATTAATCTTTATGCTTTTACTTAACTACCGATATCAGAGCACAATATCAATTATTATTTTTTCTATTTTATATAAATTGTATAAAATTCCTGTTGTTAGAAATTCTAGGACTTTGACTATTTAATATTTATCTAATGAATACTTTACGTGACTACATGTACACATACATAAAGAAATATAAGTGGTGTGAAGTGATGAAGTGAGTGTGTTGACAAAGCATTAAAAAATAATTTATTTATTTAGAGAGACAATTGATAGCTTGTTATCAGATCGCATCATTAAATTTGTCATTCATTTTTCATATATTTTTTAGGCTGAGTTTTTAGGTATACGTGCTTGTACGCCGTATTTATTAGGTAAGAATTTGAGTCTGTAGTAAATTATTAGTAGGTACATTAATCAATTAATATCGATCGAATCTGTCGTTTACACGTAAAAAGCTATTAACGTTTGGAAGCCATATTATCGTGACATGTGGATGTCAGGCGGCACACACGACCAGACCCCAGGTGCAAGGGCAGCTGGTGATGAGCCGGAGCGTGCCAGCCGCGTGCCCACATGGCTCTTTTTCTACATATTTTACAAAATCGTCATAATATACTTAAGACAGAGAGATTATATTAAAAGCATCAATCTATAATATAAAAATGAGTCGCTGAATGTGTTGCTAAGCGCAAAACTCGAGAACGGTTGGACCGATTTCGCTAATTTTTTTTTAAAATATTCCTTGAAGTACGAGGATGGTTCTTACGGAGAGAAAAATTCAAAAAAAAAAAATTAAATTTCCTGAAAAAGTCTAAAAACAACACTTTTCTATACTCCCATATAAAAGATTTGTGATAATACTTAAAAGTCAATTTGAACTTTAATACCATACGATAAAGTTTGTGTTAGGCGATACGAAGTTCGCCGGGTCAGCTAGTATAATATAATAATATCAATAAAATACGCACACGGTCGTCTGTTCCTACGGTAAGGTACTTAATGCTTGGGATATAGCTATATTTTTTTTAGATAAATACATATAAACAATAATTATATTATATAAATAAATACATATATCACACCCATAATAGAAGCGGGCATCGAACCCACAAACCCCGGCAGAAAACAGGGTTACTACAAACTGCACCAACGGGCTAGTCGTAGCATAAAAAACGAGGATAATGAAAGTGTAAAGTAGTTTTATATTATTTTTTATATCATTTGCTAGCTGTGCCCCGCGACTTCGTCCGCGTGGAATTTAACAAAAAAGTTATTGCTCAGTTCGCAGTGTTATAAAATAATTAAATTTCTAAAATAATAAAAAGTAGCATAAGTAACTCCTTATTTACATCAGCTATTGCTAGTGAAAGTCCCGTCAAAATCGGTCCAGCCGTTTCAGAGATTAGCAGGAACAAACAGACAGACAGACAAAGATTGAAAAAAAATGTTATTTTGGTATATGTACCGTGAATACATCAATATGAATTTAGTAAAAAACGGTTATTTTAACATTACAAACAGACATTCCAATTTTATTTATTTGTATAGATTAAAATAAACGTGTTATTTAGTTTTAATGGCAAACATATTTTAAATGAAAAAAAAAATCTATATATTATATCGTACTAATACATGTAAAATGTAATGTAATGTTTGTATAACGCGTGAATTTTTTTAAACATAAATACCTAACTTCAATTTATGCTTCAAGGATATAAATCGGAATTATAATTTTATGATAATTTAACTTTAATTATGTTTTAATAAAAAGCTTCATCGATATAGCTTATGAATAAGTTTCGACGATCAAAATTTTATTATTGATAAAAAACGTATTTTAATTTATATTGGCATAAGTATGAATGAATATTTTTTTTGCAGAAACCGGTAACTGATAAAACAAAATAATCTGGAAACGTAAAGCTTAGGGGAACTATGAATGAAGTTTATTTTCAAAAAGGCTTTGTCACACATCCTGTTCTGTTTTTGCTTTTACCTGCCGCTGTCTACGATATTTTATTGTCTATTTATACCTGAGAGTGTCCCAAGTCCCAACGTGGTCTTAACAAAAAATTGTATGGTGTAACAATTGAAGCGGTTTGCGTGCCGGAGGCGGGTGAGCGTGGCATTGTTACATTCTTGGCTTGTATTAAAAATATCGCTCCCGGTGCCATACGGGCTAAGGTATTTATGAATGAACGTGACAGGCTGGCGAGTGGGACTGTCGGCAGCGGCCACAGCCAGGTAGAAAATTACACTATTGGAATTCTTACAGCATGCCGAGTAGGGCTACTCAACACGGCGGCCATGGATAAGCCGCAGAGCGGGGCGCGGGGTACCACAGACGCGCATGCGTCGAACACTTTTGATTCAGACATTCTCTCTCCCTCAGTCAACTTACAGCCGTTGTGAGCGGACACTGTGTCGTCATGTGTCGCTCGCCAACTTTCTCGAGTAGTGATGTGATACGGTATAACTGTATAGACGCAGTTCCATTTTGACAGATGTGCTAAGTGAAAACATAATAAACGTTTATTGTCATGTTGTAACAATATTGTATTTTTTTTAATAATTTCAAAATGAAGTTATTACTAGTGTTAGTGATTGTGGCATTGTTTAAAACAATTTTGGCCGGAATTGCTCCTTCTGGATCGTGTCCTGCAGTGTGTGCGTGCAAATGGAAAGGAGGAAAACAGACTGTAGAGTGTGTGGAACGAGCACTTATTACAGTACCTGAACTAGTGGATCCTGCAACACAAGTACTTGATCTCTCTGGAAATAATCTACAAATTCTTCCCCAAGAAGCTTTTGCAAGGACTGGACTTGTTAATCTGCAGCGGGTATATCTTCGTAGTTGTAACATAGGTCAAATAAATGAACGAGCGTTTAAGGGTCTGACTAATTTAGTTGAGTTAGACCTTTCCCATAATTTACTTACTCAAATACCTTCCAATAGCTTCAAAGATGCCCCGTCTCTTAGAGATCTCACGCTCGCTAATAATCCTATTTTGAAAATTCACTCAGAGGCCCTTAATAACCTCGGTAACATTGTAAGATTTGATTTATCGAGTTGCGACATAAGGGATATCGCACCTGATGTATTTAGAAACTTAAAATCTTTAGAATCCTTGAAGTTAAATGGGAATAATCTTCGAGACCTTCCCTTGAGCTCATTGGAAAAATTAGAAAAATTAAGAGTTATTGATTTGTCGGATAATCCATGGAATTGTGACTGCAGACTTCGGGATCTTAAGATATGGCTATCGAATCATAAACTATTTTCTACTCCTAGTTGCTCTTTACCCACTCGGTTAGCAAATAAACCATTTTCTGAGCTAGCTCTTGACGAATTTGCTTGTAAACCAGAAATTTTGCCTATTAATAGGTATGTAGAGGCATCTATCGGTGGAAACGCCACAGTTGTTTGTAGAACAGAAGCTGTACCAAGTGCAAATATTAATTGGTATTGGAACGGTAGATTATTACAAAATGGGACAAATTTTAACTCTCATCAAAGAATTTACACATTCGAATCAGGAGATATTAAGAAGAAGTCAACGCTTATTTTGACGAACACCCAAGAATCAGGTTCAATTGAATTTTACTGTGTTGCCGAAAATAAAGGGGGAAGCGCAGAAGCTAACTTTACTGTATATTTAACTCAAACCGCAGTAGGAATGGCTTCACTAGGAAGCGCTCAAATAGCGAGCCTTGGGGCTGCGCTATTCTTGGTTATAGTAGTAATTTCATTAGGTTTACTATTAACATTCGTTAGATTTCGCCCGACACCTACTTGTGAAAGTAAAACACCAAATACATTAGATAGAGTTGTGTCTGGTAACGAGGTCCACCCAACTGTGACTGATAGACCGCATGTGGCTGTTTTAACTAATAGACAAGAGTCACCACATTATGATGAAACTAAGTGCAATCCAGTGTTGAAACCGCCGAGATCTAATGATATTCCTTACACTACAAATCACTATGAAGGTCGTGGAAGTTTAGTTACAACTGGTGGACCTGTTGTAGTTTCTCCTACTATATCGGGAGGAATAAACCCAGATCTTATTAATGATACAAGACCAGATACTGTTAACCGTCCAGGAAGTGGAGAATATGCTCGCGAGGGCTCCGATTCTTTGTATCCTTCAGGTCTTTGGGACCAGATTAAAATGAATCAAGCAAATAACTTAGCACGTGCGATAAGTTCAGCTATTCCGGCCTATTACAATGATCGAACGCCAATAATTGAAAATAGTAGTGTTAACGGATCTCACGAAGAACTGGGTTATATGAGTCGCACATTTCCTCGATCACATGCAATGGCCGCAGCTAATGCGGGTTCAGTGGACGTTCAGTATCCGGCCGATTATGGTTTGCCGGTAGGCGGAGCACGTACATTAAGAGTCTGGCAGCGTGCTCCGCCTGTACTTCCACCAGTGTCGGCGCTTAAACGAGTCCTCACTATCACGAGGCCCTCCGAGGATGGTTTTCAGGATGGCTGTGCTACGGATGTGTAGAGTAAAACAAGAGTAACTAAGTCCAAATGTTTATATTGTAAATATCTTATTACCCATATGCCGCATATGTAACAACAGGTCATATAATAGATTTTGTATCATATAATTTATTTAGATTTAATTAGTGGAAAGTTACATTGGATCCACATATGAAGGATCTACGACTGATTAGTTGAAAAAATAATAGTAAGTTATTACGTGATATGGATATGGTATTACATAAGATCGCCAAATGATTAATAATATTATACTGAATGTAATATATCTTGATTGTTAAAATCAAAAATAGATGTTAATTTATAAAAATAATTATGTCGTAAGTATAATGAAAGAAAAACTAAATATCCAAAGAGAATTCCCTTAATAGAAATACAATAATGTTTTACTATGTGTTATTGTAATGCACAAAAACGTTGTTTGATGTATAATAATGTATGTGAATGTTTTATGTCGAAAAAAAATAGAAGTAAAGATGGAAGTATAATAAACAAGGCGATTAAAATATTTCTGTAGTATCTTTTAACTTCTACCTTTTAATACATCATCATGTGCATCCTACTAAAGGAAAATATATGTTTATTTTATGTGACATACACACACGTCCTATAAATTGTTATAACTATATAATACTATAATATCAGCATTTTTCACTTTTACTAAATACTAATTTTCTTATAAATAGCTTTAGCTGTTCTAGTATTATACTTTTGTTAATGCTGATTGCAGTTAATTAATGACTATACTGTGATACACTTAAACAAGTTAAGATTATTACGCTTTAGAGTAAATTTAATATAATATAGTTTGGTTTAGTTTTATCTTCGAAGGCATTGACACCGGAAGCAACAGTAGATAAGACGTCCGTTCTTAGTACAAAAACGTTGTTAACTTTTTATACAACGTCAAATAGATTTATCTTTTCCGGAATGAGCAAGTTTTGAAATGATAAGAATAATTCGAAAGTTCCTACGCTTTTATTTCAATTTTTAACTCATCTATTACCGGGGTTGTACGTCTTAAATTGTCGTTAAAGCTCAAAAATTCCATTTGTATCGCATATTTCATTATTAATTTTAAACTTCTGTCGTTATGAGATAGCATTAGAAAAATAAAGTTGTATTTTGTAATATCGATAGTTCTGAACAATTAACCACGTAAGCCTGCTTTTATATACATACTTAATTTAAATATTTTGTTGTTAAACATTATTTTAGTGAAAGTTTATTATTTATGTTAGGATCTCTTTACTTGTATTTAGTTAGAATACCTATATAAAGGATTTTTTTTTTAAATTTAAAGTCAATGTTAAAAACAAAAGAATTTATACTAGTTATAAAAAAAAAACTTGAACAAGTGACTATTTTGTTATAGAAGAATTTGTTAATGTCTCAAATTAGTGTAAATAATATACCACGTTAAAAGAAATACTCATGTAGATGGTATTTGAAATGTAATAGTCAAAGTTTTTATTTTACTAAATACATTGAACCCTAAAAAGTTGAAATTGCCTTCCAAGGCATCGAAGTAAAACCGGTTAGCGTTATTTCATTTCCGCTCAATTCTGTTTTTTATTGGAAGCGAACCCTAAACGGGTTCAATGGAATCGTGCTTCAAGCGTGAAGTGGTCAAATATTGAGAGATAAAGTATAAGTTAACACTGTTGTTAAATGATGAAGTTTTGTTACAAGTGCTGGTATTCATATTAAATACTAGCTGTGCCCGCGACTTCGTTTGCGTGGAATTAAACAAAAAAGTTATTGTTCAGTTCGCAGATTAATAAAATAAATAAATTTCTGAAATAAAAGTAGCCCAAGTTACTCCTTACTACATCAGCTATCTGCCCGCGAAAGTCCCGTCAAAATCGGTCCAGCCGTTTCAGAGATTAGCCGAAACAAACAGACATACAGACAGACAGAAAGACAAAAGACAAAATTTGTATAGATGGATGTAATTATGTTTATATGCATCACTGATAATTAAGCTTAATTTTTGTAAATTTTAGTTTGAATGAAACTGTGAAATGTGCTTTGAAAGTTACTGAATGTGGTTTGCTACTAGCTATACTTGTTAGCATTCTTCTAAATGAAACAAAAGATGATATAATTCGCTACGTTACCCAACTGTTGGCTGTTGAGCATGTAGATACATGTTTGTCTCTTCAAGTTATATCACGTCTATCGTGAAGGATAAATTATAACAAAATCTGCATATTTTATAAATGTTTTTGATTGTGTTATAATCGATTGAAGTAATTATAACTTATTTAATTTTTCCTAGTTCGAAGCCGTTATATTCATCACTGTTAGTCTAGCAATCTCTTATATTTTATACCAGACTTCGCGTCTTACAAACAGTCAAAAACTTGAAGTTTACTTTTAGTTTTTAATTTTTTTTAATTTTCGTAACTTTTCATCTCGTATGAGTGAGAAAGTCGTTCTCAAGTTATGGCGTACGAAAAAAAAAATCGGAATTCATTTTTATATACGAAGCTTAAACAATATTTTTCGAAACAGTTAAAGAATTTAAGTTTAATATGTTACTGTAAGGTGATTTACAAATTAAAATTCGCTTCGTACACCGCGCTTAATATGTCGCGAGTCGCGTGCAGCCCGCCAGCTGGTAAAGCAACCGTTATTCAGGTCAATACGTTCTCGCTTTTGAGTCTGAAATACGTAAGAAAGGATATTTAAAAAAGTAATTCAAAAGATTAAAATGTCGAAATAAAATTTTAGTTAGCTCTAACCTACACATAATTATGTATAATAGAGAACTGCCCCGATGCGATGTAGTGGTGCGTGTAGTTGTCTAAGCAACGGCGGTCGCTAGCTCGATTGACGCTCGGTGTGGATATTATTTATTATTTTATTTCTATGTATATTTATAAAAAAATAATAATAACTCTTTAGCTATAATAGTCAGCTGTTACCCATAACACAAGCATTAAGTTGCTTTCATCGGAACGGACGACCGTGTGTATATTATTAGATATTGTTATTATTTGTTCAAATATGTGTTTCCTCTCTGGGTGTCTGTCACTTTAAGCTGTCTGTCAGCCTGGATGTCTCTCTTTGTTGATCGTCCCAGGATCATTCAGGGAGCCCGTCAAGTAGTTAATACGCCATACGCCCAAACTACTGAGTAAATTTTAGCAAAAGTTGGCATGTTACGTATTTGTACGAGCAGACACACCTCACACTTAACGGCCCCACTAGGATTATCTCCTGTAGGGGCTGCGGAACACGTACAATACACAAGCACAAACATCCAAACCACGGGAACACTTGTATGCTCACTTGTATTGCACAAATGTTTCCCATGAGCGGGGATCGAGCCCGCAACCTTCAGTGCAACTAGCTAGTGCTATGACCGCTAGGTACATTAGACACGTTAAACAAATATATTATCAAGAAATTAAAAAAAGTTTTATTGGATGAGTTACAGGTATCCTTGTACTGTTTACTGTACTGTACTTGTACAGGTGTTCTGTGTATAAGTACTTACAGATATAAAATAAAATAATTGTGTTTGCTCGCAAACGAAAAAAATATAAGTAATAACTTGTCTGTCATTTAAGTCGGTTCGCTGTATTCAGCGTACACGAAAAAAAGTCATGTAAAAGCGCGATATTAAAGTTTACAAAACAAGCAGTGCAGCTTTGGATTAAAACAAGAATCATCAAAATCAGTATACCCAGTGAAAAATTATGCGTTATATATTACCGCAACGTAGGTTGAAGAAAATAGTCAAGTAAATACGCATCATTAGATTTAACACAAAAAGTACTTGTTAGATCGCAATTAAATTTAAATGGGTCCACATGACCCGTGCCACCTTTTGATTGAATTGAAAACTTTGTCCTGTTTTGGAAGTCGGTTAAAAATGTAAGAGAGATAAGATTTTTTTACGGGGAATATAGGGACATTTTTATTCAACCAATATTTTGTACAAACTCTTATGAGACGTTTGATGGAAATTTTACAGCGATCTTCCTGGACATCAACAGACAAGAACTTAAAAAAGGTTTTTATGCTTTATGGTATTTAATTGCAAAACGGTAACTTTGGCATTACAAATTGTGTTACCTTGACCTTTTTAAGACATTGAAATTAAACTCCACACACGTAAAAGCAGAATCGACGGCTTCGAAAACAAAAGATAAATAGAAAAATTCCTTTGAAGTGATTTAAATATGTTTTAGAGTTTTACTTAAAGTAACAGTTAATTAAAGTGGGTATTATCCCACCCCCGTACGAAGAAAATATTCTATTTACATTTTTACGACCTTTGCAAAGTTAGTGGATTTGAACGTGGGAGTATTCTTTCTGTGAATAATTTTGAAATACGATGTTGTTTCTTGATGTTATTTAATTTTTAGGGTTTCTCAATTAATGTATATAGCGCTACCTGAAAATACATATTTTATGTGAGATTTGATAATCGATCGAAACAGATATATTTATGCAAATAGGTATTTGTTTCTGGTCTGGGATTTTGTTGCCGGGTCCTGCTGGGTCTCATAGTACCTACTTGTAAAGCTGTTAATCCTGGTCAGTTTCGTAGATATTAAGAGTCAAAGGACATTATCCGCCAAAAGGAAGTGTGGGGTTAAGCTCTACCACATAGGTACTTATTTCACAGTATGGGTGAGTATTTTTTTTCAAATGTATAATGTATAGTTTAATTTAAGTTAAAAAAAAAATATTATAGTGGCAGTAATTATAGATCGACCGTCGTTACACCACATTTTATTACATTATATATAAGTAAGTGTATTCTGTGTTAAAAATATGATTGAAACAATATTTGGTTACGTTACTTTGGTTACGTTTTAACTTTAACGATCCCTATCATTTTTATTACATAATAGTTTATAGAATTAGGTCAAATAAATCACCTTTAGAATTTTTAGTTTATTTAGATTTAAACCTCAAGCATTCTGAAATTCATACCAACCATATATATATATACCTAGTACCTACCTTATGACAACACGTAACTAGATGCTTTCTTCAAGACAATCATAACCTCATTACATGAAAGAAAACAATCATAAAACAATGAGCGTATAAAAGTACGCACCGTTCATTATCTCCAAGGTTTGCGCTTTCTCTTCGTATAAACGGTCACTTTCTGACAATAATAAAATGTTTTGGTATAACAATGGAAATTCACAGCGGGCGTTTTAAATACCCGGCTACAATTTCAATTTCGTCCTCGAGAGGACAATCGCAACTGTGCCAGTCGCTTTTACAGCTTTACTTAATAATATTTTTACTCTATCATTTTTTTATACATCTATTCATTTTTATGACTTAATTTAATAATATTATAAATTTATTCAATAATTTGGTTAGTTTTAGGCTAGATTATAGATATTATTATTTTTATGTGTTATTTTTCCGGCTACTAAATTAGCAAAAATAAATACTAATATAGCAAAAACCAAAATTTTAATAAATATGTCGCAGAAATTATATATAAAAATGTGGTTTTGAATTGTAATTGTTTGTCATGTGCGGGGATCGAACCCGCAACCGCCACGCCAGCGCAACAGCCACAAACCAGTGCTGTGACCGTTGCGCCAACGCGTCGTATTACTGTAGTATCATTGTAAAATTGGTATATTACTGATTTTACTTTTTATTTTTGAAGTTATACTTTTTAACGCGTTAGGGAAAAATGTTGCCGCGTTGGCGCAACGGTCGCAGCCATGGATTGTGCCTGTTGCGCTAGCGGTTGCGGGTTCGATCCCGCACATGACAAACATTTGTATTGGCTATACAGGTGTTTACTGTGGTCTGGGTGTTTGTACAGTCCTTGTGGGTCTCCCCACCGTACCTCGGAGAGCAGGCTAAGCCGTCGGTCCCGGTTGTTATCATGTCCACCTGATAGCGATCGTTACTCATAGTAGGAAATATATCCGCCAACCCTCATTGGAGCAGCGTGGTGGATTAAGCTCTGATCCGTCTCCTACATGGAGAAAAATGCCTATGCCCAGTAGTGGGATATTAGAAGAACCACTATTTAGTGATAAGATCTTCCAAATCAAAGAATATAAGTATTTTGTGTTAATGGGTGCCATAAAATTATAAATTGTTATTGTTATTATATTACACTTATTATATAATTGACTGGAATACAATTTGAATTATGGTTCAAGTTGTCGGGTCCGAATCAGAACAAGAAACTGTGTAATATAGAAACGCGCGATGGAATTATTTTGTACACAAATCCACAGACACCGATTTAATTCCTCTAATTAATCTCTCTAGATACGTTTAGTGTACTGTGCTGAGGGAGCGGCGTTTGCAGATTACAGGAGAGGCGCTGCGTGCTGATGGCGAGTAAAATTTGACCCACCATATTAATATGGTAATAACTAAAGATGTAATTGTACGAGTAGTACTGAAAATATGTACCAAACTATATTTAGACACAATAAATTCATTATTATAATTAAGAATTTATGTTCCAATTTCAATACAACAAAACTTAACCAATAGTTACTTAATTAGTTTTCTAGAGCTATAGATTAATTATACATTTAAAGATATCGGAATGTCTATTTGATGTTCATATTAATTGGAAAATTATCAAATCCAGAAAGAGATACTATTTAATAAGGGATACCCAGCCTAGTTAATATGGGTGCAATTTACTAATGAATAGCAAGAGCAAAGAGCTGTAGTTATAAATAAGCGAAAAATTACAAAAATATTTGTTGCTATCGCTTCAACCTGTATTATCCCACTGCTGGGCATATGCCTCTTTTTCCCATGTAGGAGAAGGATCAGAGCTTAATCCACCACGCTGCTCCGGTGGATAAATTCCCTTATATTGTTATACTTATATTATTGGATAATGGATATATTTGTTGCTATTTTTTTTTATTAACATTTGCAGAATAAAATTAAAAAATAAATAAACATTGAAGTCTGGAATGTAATATAGAGAAGTAGATAGTACATATTGAAACGCAATTGGCCCGTCTATCTTCGTTTCGTATTTTTGTGTGCATCAACAGTAGATAATTATATACTTGACGTCGACCCATATACAGCAATCTAAATACATACCTATAGCATGGTAACGATAGCAACTCCGATCCTTATGGAACCCGAGTTTACACTTAAAACAGAACTAATTAAGCGTTAAGGGTTATGCGATGTTGAATAATAATATATTGAAAACAATATTTGCCAATAATTTTTATCTACAAAAAAATATATTTTTTTTTGTAAATCAATAATATTAAATTGTTTCCTCTATTATCTTTGCATCTATTCAATTTCATCTAATATATAAAATTCTCGTGTCGCGGTGTTTAGTAGTTAAACTCCTCCGAAACGGCTTGACCGATTCTCATGAAATTTTGTGTGCGTATTGGGTAGGTCTGAGAATCGAACAAAATCTATTTTTCATCCCCCTAAATGTTAAGGGTAGTCCGCCCCTAATTTTTATTATTAATTATTTATTTTTCATGATACAACATTAAAAAATAAATACAATCCTAAATTTTCAACCCTCTACGATCAACCCCTATTTTTAAATAGCGTTTAGCGGCAAGACAACGTTTGCCGAGTCAGCTAGTATTACTATATATTTTTAAATATTCATTTTTGTCTATTTAAATGCATGATTGTAAACTGTCTGACACGACGTTTAAATATAATGTCACTTTCTAATGGAATGTAGATCGAGTTTTTACTTCACAATAATATCCTCTGAATTATTTAATCCATCCCGTCGTAGATTTCCGCTATATATTTATTTCTATGATTGATTACTATGAGAAACGACGCGTATTAACACTAAACTTACAAAATTCGTTCAAATAACTGCCTTTGAAACTTCAAATTACAGGTTTCCATTTTCGTTAACTTGGGTACTGTATGACTTTTCTATATTATACAGCTTAAGTACCTAAATAATTTCACTTGACTTATTAGTTACTTGACACTTTTTGTAGGTTATTGTTATGTATTAAAGAAATTTTACTTGTAATCGAGTCAGATCGTCTTAAAAGCAGATTTTTAAAAAACAAAAATTTGTAAATACTATTACTAATAATGCTTAAGCATTATGAAACACATACTCGTATACATTCAATATGGCTTGAATAATTTGAGAATTATAATCACAGGCTTGCTTTGGTTTAGTTGGCACAACACGTTAGATGGGTCTGCCAAGGTGTTAAATAAATGGAACAAGCGGTCGAAGTAAATTTTTGATTTATTTCGTTTTCGTGAATGTTTTAATAATTTTCTCTCCTAGTAGTCGTTAATGTGATAAGTTCGAGATTGTAAGGTATATAAAACACTTTATGACACGCGAGGATTCAGTTAACAGCTAGTGTTCTTGTCTTATGACTCATAGCGAGACATTAATAACTAGTGTTTGTGTCTTTGTGGTCTTGATTTTACTATGTAAGGATACATAGTAAAATGGTGTTTTTACCACAAAGACATCCCAATGAATGGGCTCTCAAGATATAAAAACAATTTTTCAAATCTATCCCGTGGATCCCGATACAATCAAACAAACAAATTTTCCTGTTTTTTATAATATTATATTGATAATAATATCAGTATTGATAAATGAAATAGTAGCAGTCGAATAACAAGTTTTTAGGTATTAAAAAAAACTAACCCTCTGTAACTTTAGTAGCCTGGGGCTTTTGTACGAAACCATTGATTTCTTCAAATAAATTTTAATTAACGGTCAAGTCAATTACACGGGCCTTAAATTACGTATTCGTAAAGTAACCAACCCTTAACATTTCCACTTCCTGCGTGTCATCAAAACGATTCCCAGTCATACCACTAGGTAATTTAATCGTCTTGTCATTTTGTTTACTGAATCAGAAATACCTACCATCCATGTAGCCTAATAAACTTGTATTTGTTGTACAAGAAAATAAGTATAACTACTGTATATTGTCATAGAATTACATTATTTAAAATAATATTCTTGAATAATAGCTATGTGTTTTTAAATGTTTAGTGTACTTTATTGTGTTCCCACTGAAGCAAAATATTTAGTTTTGTTAGGATAGAATTTTCCTAATTACTATAGTTAGTGTCTGTTGGTTACGTCTTCGGTGCCACAAAGCCAGCCCTGTGGTCACCAACCCGCCTACCCAGTGTGGTGACTATGGGCAAAATACATGAGTTGACGCCAGTTTTGGCGCAAACTTGTGGAGGCCTATGTCCAGCAGCGGACTGCGATCGGCTGAAGTGAGTGAGTGAGTGAGGATAATTTTTAGCTATATAGCTAATATAGTAATCTTAGCTTATCTTAATATAGCTAATTTTTAGCTATATAGCTAATATAGTAATCTTTTGTAGAATATAATGTAATTTTATAATCAATAATGTAAGTTTGAATTCTGAACAACTCGTGGCAAACTAATGAAAAATAAAAATTGTAGAATTCTTGGGAGGTAAATCGCTTCTCCTTAATACAGATAGCTCAGCTACCTAGGTAGGAGAAGTAGAGAACATAATAGTCATTGCTTTAAATTACACCTAGAAACTGATTCTTCCTTTTTTGTCACTTGTTACTTGAATATGTTGTGTAAATACGGAAATAAATAAATAAATAAATAAATTAAATTAAATTATATAGATTTCATGATAACGAACAGAGTCAGGAATCCTACAATATTATATTTATCTTTTATGACAAACGCGACGGAATTTGCGTCATGAAAATAAATAGGATATTTTCTCGTGGAATTATTCTACCTAGGGGTTCGTTTTTATTTTATTCTGCATTAGTATTTTGCGTATGAGTCAGTCAAAATGTGCATAGTTAATAAGTCCGCTTACCTGATGCTGTCAACTTAAATGTACAATACACTAAAACATCACACGTCATCTTTAAACTTTAACACGAATGAATTTTAATGTGTGGCTGCGAAAATAGTCAAGTGAAATAATTATTTCATATATATTTGAAAAATATAATTCAAGAACTATTATTTAGTATTAATAAATATTTAATAAACAATTAATACAACATATATACACCGTGCAAATCTTAGCCAAGCGCGTTGAACAATTTTTTATTTTATTTTACGTAGAGCCTTTTGATAGAACTCACATACAGCAACACATGTTTCATTTGAGACTCGGCTGTGTTCACTCAACGCTACTGATTGTAATAAATCGTAAATTGAGTTATTATTGTTTATTTTATTATTTTGATGACGACGGAACCAACCATAAAGAATATTAATGAATCGTTTATATGCTGTATTAAACTCTCGTGGGTGGATTTATGTTGGTGGATATATGTGTATCTGTAATGTTTCAAAAGCAATCTTCTTAAACTGCAAATGGGTTTTCTTAACTTTGTTTACATTTCTATTTCTTAAAATAATTAAACCAAGGACTCGTACAACATACCTCCTTATATAATTCAGTGATTTGTGAAAAATTCCAAGTAGCGTTACTTTTGTTCGCTGGTTCTGTTTGTCGCTCGCTAACTGTAAGTGAGAGGTTAAAGGGATGTTTTGGATTAGATAACTGTCTCTTAATTTAGTATAAAGGAAAATCGATCTACTATAATATTTAAGAAACTGGTCATTTTAGGTAAATTAGTACAAGAACAATGAAAAATGATAAATCAGTATTTTTTTTAAATTAATTAAATTAAACTGTTTAAAGTTCAAACCTTCGTTGTTTAACAAGTGCCTAAAAATTCGGTCGATGAACAATAAATCTTCTTCCATTTTTTTTAACCATTTTCATATTTGAACCGGAGAGAGTTTCGAACTCTACCGTATAATAATTATAGTACCTGGGTGACCGAGCTTAGCTCGGTATTATAAAATATGAATAATATTTTTTTGCCAACAATGATAAAAAATATAAATAAATATAAAAAATCAAAAATAATTGAATTTGATTTGAATCATGGTCTATTCGGTCGATCGCGACCGGCCGATTTCGCAGCTGAGCTATTACAACTTTACTGAAATGTGCAAAAATTACCTTTGTATTCTAACGGTATTTTTCATTGTCTAAAACTGGGGTAAAACGACATTTTCTAAAATTGAATCCTAACTAGATTTATTTATCTCCCCCGAAATTCCCTGCATACTAAATTTCATGAAAATCATCGCCCGCGTTGAAATCAGTGTGTCACAAAGTTTTCCCGGCAAAGTTCCAGTGAAACTCTCTTCAAAATCGGCTTAGCCGTTCCGTAAACCTTCCTCTTGAAGCCCTCTCTCCATTGATGAAACCGCATGAAAATCCGTTCAGTAGATTTTGAGGGAATCGATCACATACACTTTTGGGGACTTTGTTTTATAATACACTAACTGATGCCCGCGACTACGTCCGCGTGGTTATGAAGATATGAATTACTATCAATATGTTTAACGCAAATTTTTTTTTTATTTCAGTCACTGCTTATCACACTGAGTAACTTTTTAAAAGGCACAATTTAGAATAATTTAATACTTATTTTTATAAAGCCTCTGTATACACAATATTTTTAGTTTTATTTTCAGGCTGCAGTATAATATCCCTATCGGGCGAACTTATAGCTGCTGTATATGTTTCCTACAAACTATCAACCACAATTAAACCCCCTTAGCGGTGGAATATCGCAAAATCCGTTTTTAGCGGACGTCTACTAACTATAATCTACCTCCCTGCTAAATTTCATCATGGATGGATGGACCATCTAGCAGTTTTTGAGTTCTCGTGATGAGTTATAGATTACGATGCATTATTTGGACATCTTCTCACCATTTATAGAGCATACATTTTAAATTTCAAGTCTGTTACTTCAAAAACATAGGACTTTCATACAAACTTCCAACTCCCGTTTTATCCCCTTACGGGTCGAGTATCCTAAAATCCGTTCTTAGTGGATGTCTACACTCTATAAGGAATCTACCTGCCAAATTTCAAGTTTACAGCTGTTATAGTTTCGGAGGTTTCGTGATATGTGAGTCAACCTACCATCCCCCGTTTTACCTCCAAAAGGGAGTTGATTTCTAACGATACATTGTTTAGACAACTTCTCACCATCTATAGAGCATACATTTTAAATTTCAAGTCTGTTACTTCAAAAACACAGGACTTTCATACAAACTTCCAACCCCCGTTTTACCCCCTTAAGGGTCGAGTTTCTTAAAATCCGTACTTAGCAGATGTCTACGTCCTATAAACAGCCTACCTGCTAAATTTAAAGTTTGTAGGTGTTATAATATAATAATAATAATAATAATAATAATAATAATAATAATAATAAGAAACCTATAAATATCTCGGAATGTCAGAGGCATTGGGCATTGATGACGGAGCCATGAAACAACTGGTAAAGGAAAGATTCTTTGGCCGGCTGAAGAAAGTTCTCCACAGCTTTCTTTCGGGCGGTAACAAGGTGCGTGCCTTTAACAGTTGGGTTATGCCCTTAATCGTCTATACCTTTGGCATTTTGAGATGGACTCAAACGGAATTAGATACCCTTGATCGCCAAGTCCGTAAACTGTTAACAGCGTACCGAATACACCATCCTCGATCGTCTGTGATGAGATTATACATCCCACGAAAATGTGGGGGTCGTGGCTTTTTAAACGCTAAAAATCTCCACAATCGTGAGGTGTGTAATCTCAGAGAGTATTTTTTAAATATGAAAAACGATATGCACATGGACGTTGTTGCAGTTGATAGGGGCTTTACTCCGCTGTCCTTAGGCAAAGAGAAATGGCGTAAGCCTATAGTAATGCGTACCGTTGACCGCGTGGCCGTATGGAAGAGCAAGGAATTACATGGCCGGTTCTACAAAGTTCTGACAGACCCAGATGTAGACCAGCCCAGCTCTATATCCTGGTTACAACACGGGAACCTCTTCGGAGAAACCGAAGGTTTTGTCTGTGCAATTATGGACGAAGTTATTAAGACGAATAACTACCGGAAACATATCATGAAAGATGGAACTCCAGACATATGCCGAGCTTGCCATAAGCCTGGAGAATCCATTAGACATGTTGTTTCCGGTTGTAGTCATCTTGCTAACGGTGAGTACTTGCATAGACATAACCAAGTAGCCAGGATTATACACCAACAACTTGCAATTCGGTACGGCTTCGTTGAAAATGAGTTGCCTTATTATAGGTATAGCCCAACGCCATTTCTTGAGAATGGTCGTGCATTGCTCTACTGGGATCGATCTATTGTCACTGACAGGTTTATTGCAGCCAATAAACCTGATATAGTGCTAGTAGACCGATCAGCGCGCCGAGCAATTATTGTTGACATTACAGTTCCACATGACGATAATCTCGTAAAGGCCGAAAAAGAAAAATTAAGTAAATATTTAGACCTTGCCCACGAGATTACCGGCATGTGGAATGTAGACTCAACAATAATTGTTCCTATTGTTGTATCGGTTAATGGTCTATTAGCGAAGAGTTTCGACCAACACCTTAAGAAACTCTCACTTGACTGTTGGATCAAGGGTCAGATACAAAAGGCAGTGTTGCTTGAAACGGCCCGCATTGTGAGGAGGTTCCTCAGCCTGGAACCTTAACTACCGGTGGCCTGGGCCTCAACCTGCCATCGGAGGACTACTATTTTTATATTTTTAAATATTTTTATTTGTCTTTTTTATAAATATATTTAAAAATGTAATCATAAGAAAATATACTGAATAAAAGAAATAATAATAATAATAATATCTTTATTTCACAAACTTAGAACTATATATAGTACAATGATAATGTGGTAACAATATCAGAAGTAATGAGATTAGCATCTGTAACCGAACTAGGCATAGCCTGTATCTCGGCTATCAGCAGCATTCCCTTCCAGTAATTATTTATTATACCATAATAGGTGCCAGGAAATATATCTCTTATACATTCATTTAATATATACATTAGCTTTAAGTTTGTAAGACGACGATTACATAAACTTCTAATTTATTTCATGAATTGTTTTAATATGTGAGTTTGTGAGTGTGTGTGTTCCGTGAGTGTGTGTGCGTGTGTGTGTGTGTGTTGCATGTGAGAGAGTGTTATGTGTGTCTGTATGTAAGTATGTATTAAGTTAGTTGGTTAGTAAGCTATGTAAACTCTTTTTATAATTTGTGTTATTAAGTCACTATATGCTGCAGTAAATTCTATTTGTCCACAATGTTTTTAATTAGTTTTTACTGTGTTATTTTTAATAGTTTTTCTGTTTCCTCGTAGCTTAAATTTTGTAAGTATTGGTATACTTTTAGTTTACATTGTTTTCTTGTCAAGGGGTATATATTTAGTATTCTATTAATCTTATTGTAAAGGTAAGGGCCTAGAAAACTCACGAATTTTTTAACGAAGTGCGTATTAAATGTAGTTAAATTATCACATACATGATGTTTACGACGTCTTTGCAATAGCAGTGGATTGTAAGACTGTTTGTTGTGTTCATTCAGGACTACTCTTAGTATAAATAGCTGTCTGACTGTCAAAACCCCGCACAACTGAAACAATATAACAGTAGGAAAATGTACCGGCTTAAACATGCTGACTTTCAGAATAGCTCTTTGCGCGACCTCCAATGCCTTCAGCGTGGTACTGCAGATACCCCCCCATGACGAAATACAGTAGGAAATAAGCGACTGACACAGAGCCTGGTATATCTGTTTCAGCAATGATGGGCTTGCTACTTGACAAAAGGTGTTATAGTTTCGGAGATTTCGTGATGAGTTACGATAGATTATAAAGAGGTCAAGTTTCTAACTTTGTTTGTTTGTAAATTAATAATAATAAATAATAACGAATAATCCGATCACGAAAATTATTTCACTAACAGAAATTTACACTATTCAGGAGTGATATAGGCTATATTTTTTATTATTTATTTATTTATTAAGCTATTTATTAAGTATTTTAGAACAACATAGGCTATATTTTATTGTTATTGAATAAAAATTCAGTGAAAAATCTTTTAAATAAAATTCTCGTGTCACAAGATACGTAAGTTAAGTTACAATACTCCTCTGAAACGACTGGACTGGTTTTTGTGAAATTTTGTGTGATATGCGTGTGCGGGATTGAGACTCAGCCAACATCAATTTTTATACAGTTCAGTTATAAGGGGAGGTGATTAAGGGGGTTAATAACATATATGGCAAAAAGACCTTTCGCTTTTATATATGTATAGATAGATATATATCTTATACTATTAAACGAGTAATTCTTGTAACCGTATAATAATAATATAAAATAAAAATGAAGAAAAATTACCACAACCAAGTAATAATAATAATCAATCAGTAAGCGTAAACTAGCATTAAAGTCATCATTTCCAACAATAATTACATAGCAAGCATAGCATAGCATAGCAAGACGATAAAACTATGATGAGAGGTGTTTGTAAAGTTAAATCCCTGATTTCACAAACTAGCTGCTTAAAATAGTGAGAGTTACAGTTGTATAACTACTCGTAATTTACGACAGTAAGATTTTATCTGTTAAATTGAGACATAAAACCCTACAAGTTATATTGTTTACTTTATGTAAATTTTAAGTTTATAACCTAGTTGATGTAAGTGTCAACTGTAATACATTTATGTTAATATATAAGATACTAAGGACCTATATCCAGGTAACTTAAGGCGTGTTACACGCATATGTACTTTGGGTCGGCTTTAATCGGCACAGCCGGGCAGTAAAAGGGCGCTCGGCTTAGTCACACTTTCAGCATGTGGTTAAATCAAGCCGAATGGTAAAATTCAAATGACGGTTGCATTTTGCGGACTGACCATCATTAAATGTATGTTAAATTTTTGATTTGTTGTTGTTTTTTATCTTGATCTTAAAAATTCTAGGCACGATGTAGTATTTGAAAATCAGAACAATAAGAAATTTGTTTAGTTTTATAAATACCCAGGACTGCTACATCAAAGATAGCGAAATTATGCCTAGCCGACAATATTCGGATATGTCAATTCAATGAAGGTATGCTAAACGGGAGTGCCGATCCGAATGCCGAGCGGCTTTACCGATCGGCAGATGCCAAATATACACAATGCACATAGTATTTTAGGTATTTGTATTTTGGTGCATTTTGTTTTTAAAAAATACTGATGAACCTACTACATATACTACTCTTTTAAGTGTAAAATCCTACTAAATACCTAAACTAATGTTCATGCATTATACATTGTATTTGAAATGATTAAATCCTTTTAATGTGATAACACGGGCGTAGTCAATGTATGAAGTTTATTTCAACTACATTGGTGTATTATACGTAATTGTCACTAAACATTAAATTTAATGGAATAATATAGGAAGAGATTATAAAATACTACACGAATTGTCTTTTTATTGAAAGTTTAATAATATTACTAGCTATGCTCGCGACTTCGCCTGTGTGGAATAGTGACTTTACATGTTCAACGTGACTCTTTAAATTGGCATAACTTTTTTACTTATGAACCGATTAGCATGAAACAAACACAAAATGTTAATCTAAGATTGTCGCAATATATTAGTAAAAACCAAATCTAAATCGGATAAGCTGTTTCCGAGATTAGCGTGCACAAACGCACAGACAAACAGACAATAATTCTGACAATCGTTGTTTTGGGTGCTATTTGTGTTAATAAAGGTCCCATTAATATTTTATATCATATATCTTAAATGTACAGACAGCAACTCGTTACATTTTTACTATTCGTATTGATTATATATAATTATTCTTTAGATGAACTTAGTTAAAAATATACGAGTATATTCTATACTTATAATAAAATTAAAGTAACTACGATTTTTGAGAGCCTACTGCAATCGAGACTGAAGCCAAAGCTATATGTTTGATTTTTGTCTGTCTGTCTGTATCTGTTGGTATCCTCGCCGCGCATCACACCGAAACTGTTTAACGAATTTTGCGATACTTAGCCACTAGCCAGTGTCTATTATTCAAATTTTAATTAGTTATATGTATTTAGACATGTGAATATGTACATGTATAAAAAAAACGATATATGTGTGTATGTATGTACGTTATATTAAAAGTTTTTAACGTGACAACGTGTAATAAATCGATGAACGCCGGCTGCATGCACGAAAAAGGATGACTTGTTGTCCCGTTACGCTCATTGTACGCTTGCGCCGCATCTATCTCTCTTCCACTCGATTGCCTATGCGTCCGAGGAGATGTTTTGTTATGACGTTGTCACGTTAAACTATCGTCCGCAAACCAACTTTACAGACAACCAATTTTTTTCCATAATATTAACTAAAAATAGATCAAGAAATACAAACCTCATAAAACAACTTTTAGTTTTCATATAAAACATTAATGTAAAATCGTAATAGTTTTTAAAATTATTAGGTATAGCACACGATAGTCACTCAGGTTATCTCACTCAAGAGTACCTCAAGCGAGTTTCTTTTACCCCTTAAAATTTAGCAATAAAGTGACTACGAGTATATTATAAGGCAGTAGTATTGCTATAAATAAATTTGATTGCCTTTACAAAGGGCTTGTGCGACGCCATTCGGATTAGTGGTTAAACGCAAATTAACTAGGAATACATTGATTAATTTTGAATGCTGATCGGATCTGTTATCGGTGAAATGTGTAAATGCTCTTATAGTAAAATAATTAAAGTAGTTCGACAGAAAAGTGACACAGACAACAAAAATAAACTAACTAACGCACGTTTCGCTTTAAGGCGCTTAAAGCTTAAATTCATTTTCTCCATCCTGAAATTGTTAATTAAAGAAAATGTGTATGCACTGGCCAACAATGTATATATTTTTGGGTTTACTTCTACGATAACTGTTATCTTCACTTGATTATTTTTTAATTAATGTAAGTAGTATAAAGAATTGGAATGTTTAAATATCTTATCGATTTTTTCCTTGGCCTATGAAATATCTGTAGAATTAATCGGAACTCAGGTTCACTGAACGACCCTAGAAAAAGCCTCTATCGTGTAGCTGGAGGACGTACCATTTAATATGCAGAAATATTTCGATTTTAATCCATATAACCATTTACCTACTATGCATATTACGCTTTCATAGGTTACTAGGTCAGCAATAATTTTTAAAACCTTGTTAAATCTTGTATATATAAATAAACGAATCATGTAATCATATTCACATTCTCAATAGTAAGTTTTTTTCGAGAATTTTCGTTAATTATCTTATATTAATAATTATTATTATATATATTGTAGAGGCCTATGTCCATTAGTGGAATGCGAAAGGCTGATGTGATGTGATGTGTGATGATCTAATATTTTAATAAATAAGTAATTGGTGAGACATAATAGTCAGCTGATATTTTATGCGTAAAAAACGAACCGCCGAAATATACATATACGTATAACTTTCGAACGACTGCCCCAAATTGGGCAATCTTTTTGTTGTGTTCATTTATGTCAGCACAATAGTTGTACAAAAGAAAATTTCACAACGTATTCGCGAAAATAAAAGTTAGTTTCATATAAATGGGACTTTTTACTAATGAATTTTTAGTAATTTGGCCAAAATGGTATTGTGGTAAGAATGAGATCGATTCGATTGGATTCGATTATCGATTGCTCTAACGAGAAAGGTGTTTGTCAAAATGAAAAATTATATGTAATGTAAGGGATATTTTACCCGACATGAGTTCTTTCTACTTATTACTTCCGACTCTATTTCCTTTTGATATATCAACTGATATACATAAACTAACGTAAAGCTTTAGCCTGTATATATCCCGCGACTGGGCATAGGCCGCTTTTCCCATCTACGAGAAGAATCAAAGCTTAATCCACCACGCTGCTCCAATGCGGTTTGGCGGTTGAAAATATTCCCTACTATAAGTAGCGATCGCTATTAGGTGTACACGATAATAACCGGGACAGACGGTTTGACGGTTGATTTGTGTTTGTTTACAGTTGGTATACGACTGAGTCTACTAGTAATAGTACAACCGATTTTTTGCGTATTATACTATAATATGATTTTAGGCCTAGGGGTCACGGCATACTCTAATTCACTAGCGGTAGCTTTGTAGCGGTATGTTTGTTGCGATCTGGGTGTCTGTGATTGATTTGTGTCTATGATTTCGGACCCTCAACACAGGATTCAAATTCTACTGGGGTCTGTTCAATTTTCTTATTTATTTATTATTTAGTACAAAAGCACCATAAATGTGTATCTAGTCTATAATTGTCCATGTTAAGCAGCTGTTGCAAAAGAAAATTTAACCTTATGTAAAAGAGATAGATACGAAGGTAAAATTGTAAGGTCGTTGACTCATCACGAAATTTCAAAAACGACCGGTCGCATAAATATGAAATTTGGCTAGGGTAGTTCATAGTTAGTAGGCATCCGTCAAAAATGAATTTTGTTGATAAGCCTAGATTAAACAGGTCTAAGGGCTCTGTCAAGTTTGTATGAAATTCTTTCATTTTTTGTGTTGCAAACTTGAAATTTACCATTGAGGTAGTGAATAGTTAGTAGATGTCCTCCAATAAGTTTTTGTTGCGATAGGATTGAATTAAGATGGTCAATAAGGGCTCTCACAAGTTTTTATAAAGTTCCTTATTATTTATGCTTCAAACTTGAAATTTAACAAAGAGGTAATTAATAATTAGTAGTCCTGGACTTTCTGTACTGACGATGACCATTCATGTCCAGGCCCAAAGAACAAGACGCATTTCCCTCCGGCGTGGGGTATGACAGAGAGATGTAATATCACCGAAACTGTTTACCACTGCGCTGGAGGATGTCTTTAAGACCACACCAAAAGATGTCTAAGGGCTCTCGCAAGTTTCACGTATTCAAGTCATTAATTTAATGCTACTGACGCTACAAGTTAATAGTTGGTAGAAATTATACCTATGAAGGGGTGAAACAGGGATTGGAAGTTAATCATTTTCCAAGTTGGAAACACTAAATTTTATTTCCGGAATACTGATTACTAAAAACGAGTAAACTTTTAGTTCAGCGTTTATGAATATTCTACCTTAGATGGGTGAAAATCGAGGATAAAAAGTTGTATCGAAGATTGTTATTTTTTATATAAAGGTATGAAACTTTGTTTTGAAGCGACGAATCAAAAATGAGCGTTAGCGTTTGTGAAAATTTTATACGCAAAGGGGTGAATCAAAAATCAAAATCAAAAATAACTTTTTTCAAATAGGCACCAAGAGCACTATCGAATCGTCGAATTTTAAAGTGTTTATTATTTTTGTATGAGTAAAGCTACCACCGGTTTGGAATGTAGATTCTGCAGACAAGAATCGGGAAGAAACTCCGCAGTTACTCTTTTGAAAATATTGAATCAAACCCGCGACCGCCGGTGTTTAGGTGCCGCCATGGCACGTGCACCGCTACGTTCGTATAACTGAAATAAATAACTTAAAAATTGCTGAAGTAGACCTTACTGAAAACTGTTTATCTCACGTTTGTTTATGAAACTCAATAGAGAATGGGCTCTGCGAGCAGTCTGGTAGTTCTAGCGCACAAAAGTCAAACAATAAATGTGATATATAAAGGATATTTAATTAATGTCATATATTTTTGAATTGAAGCTTCTTTTGGCGTATGAGGGTAAAATTTTTACAGTTGAAACGGCAACGTTTCGATGAAATGTTTTTTGTCATCAAGGAATCCCGATTATATTGTTTTCTGATTGCGGTCCGCAATTTAGTTCTAACTACTTTAAGGATTTTGCAAAAGAATGGGGTTTTAAACATATAACTTCTTCGCCTCATTATCCACAATCGAATGGTCAGGTTGAACGTATGATTCAGACGGCAAAACGCATAATAATTAAGACAAGAGAAACTGGCTCAGATTATCGTTTAGGTGTTTTAGAATATTTAAATACTCCGCTGGCAAAAGAATTACCCTCTCCAGCAGAAATATCACAAAGTAGAAAATTTAGAAGTATTCTTCCGATGTCGAAAAAATTACTTAAGCCAAACGTTCATAGAAATATAAAACAGAAATTATTACATAGGCAAAAGAAACAGAAATTTTAGTACGATAAGAGTGCAAAAAACTTAAAAGAATTGAGTAAGGGTCAAAGGGTAAGGATTTATGATTTGCGTAATAAGACATGGATACCTGGTTCGATAAGCAGTATATTAGGTAATAGATCTTATGAAGTGAGTATGTTAAACGGTAAAAAATTAATTCGTAATAGGCGGTATATAATTTCTGACACGGCAATAAGGCATGGCACGCCTCGCTATAGTTGTCAATATAATGATATTAACTGTAATACAGAAACAAAGATAGAAACAAATAACAACAATTATGTAACTCGTTCTAGCAGGATAGTGAGGCCGGATAGATTGGGGTTCACATAAGAAGATTTTTCTTCAAGAAGATTTGATGAATGATGCATGTTTTGTTGTAATGCTATAGTTACGTTAAGTAAATAAAAAAAAAAAATAAAAAAAAATAAAAAAAAAATTATAATAATAATATATATAACGTGAAATTAAATGTAATGAATATTATAATAACAAGGTTTATAAAGTCATAATTTGTAAGTAAAGTGTATAGAAATCATAATTTTTATTATTATGATCACATCTATCTAAGTTGTTGAATGTTTTAATAATATTTTGTGATATATTGTGTCTATCGAGGTAATTGAATTATTGATTAATTTGTGATTTTGAATAATTGTTAATTATGTATAAGATATATTAGATGTAATTTCATTTGTTTTCTTAATTAAAGGGGGAAGATGTGAGGGTAGGTTAATAATAAATGTGTAAGCATAGGTGAATGTAAAAATAAAGATCAGACCATTACAGCAGCCTTTTTTGTCGATGGCGCTGGAACGGAAATCTAAAGCTTTAGATTTATATAATATAAGAAGATTTAGATTAAAAAAGACTTAAAAATTAGTTTGCCAAAGAAGGTTCGCTTGTGACGTGTGTACTTTGTACGCACGCACTTTTATTTTATTTTATTTATTTGTAGCATATTAAGAAAAGCATGTATTAAACTACATTTACTTGCAAAAGCTCTTAGGCTTGTCCGCAAGGAACAGTCACACACATTTTATATAATACTTGTATATGTACATATTGCAGTAACATATATAAAAACACATATTACACATATTAAAGTTTCGTTTTTACTGTAGTTAATAGAAATCATAATAATTAGGTATAACTTAGCAGCTTTTTGGAAATACAATAAATTCGACACGAGCGAAGCCGCGGGCCACAGCTAGTCATTACACAGATAGTATTTGCAAAAGAAGAAGCGTCTTCTGTGCGACAAAGCCAGTACTGCGGTCACCAACCCGCCTACCCAGCGTGGTGACTATGGGCAAAACACATGAGTTCACGTTATTTTTGGCGTAAACTTGTGGAGGCCTATGTCCAGCAGTGGACTGTATAGTCTGTAATGATGATAATGATGATTTGCACAAGAATTTTATATCAAGATGGTTTGAAATATCAATACCGATTTATTATACTTCTATAACAGAAGTAGAAAATTTTGTTATAGATGTAGGAAAGCTAACAGTAAAATTAACTTTTCCATCTTAATAATTGAGCTTCAAATTAATGTATCCTTCTCCTAACACGAGGAGAGAGGCCTGTACCTAGCAGTGGGATATTACAGGCTGAAGCGTAAATTAATGTCACTAAATTTTAAATGTGGTTTGCTTTCAATATTTTTCTCAAGAGATCGGTAAAAATCAAGTAAAATACATTGGTGAAAATATTGGATTCATAGAATCTTCTGTTAGTACAAGTAGCATAACTTAAACTACTACTTCTTAAGATTTCAACAATATTTTTTTTTCTGTTATAAGTTTTAAATCTTAAACTAAGTATTACAATTCTCAATATTTAAAAAAATTACGTATCATAGCTAAGCATAGATCAACCACGATCTGACCGTAGTTTCCTTTTATACATTTGTACAATTCGGAATGTTTCTGACCTTCTAGTTAGACGTTTTGTTACGTGTTGATACGTTTAAAATATCAAGTTAATGGGAATTTAATTAGTCTGTTATATAACGTTTATATGTATAAAAATAAAACGAAACACGAAAGTAACTTTAAGAGATTAAGTCTGGATTATTAACACCGAGTTAAAAGCTTACACAACTTATCTGTTACATTGGAATAAAGATTCAGAGGTCTCGAAAGGGTCTCGAAAAAAGATTAAGGGAATTCAAAAAGATGCCTATCTCCGTATATTTACTATTTACTTTCTTTTTCTTCTAAATCCTCTCGGTCTTTTGTTTCTTCATGTTCGCTTGTTAGTCTTGGCCTTGTAAGTAATTACCTTTGGGATAAAACCGGGATATTCTTATTAAACTGGCGTACGGTCAGCTCAGAGCTATCTTAGCACAAATTAACACTGCCAGACTATTGATAACTTGTGTTTTTATCAGCTTCAAATTTGATACTAAGTTTGTAAGTATATAAGCTAAAGCTAAATTTCATATTAAGCTTATAAGTTTAAAAATTACGAAAGATTAATATTTTTCTTAGGGTTTAGAATTATTATTTATATATGAATAAAAATGAAGACTTTATTTTTATGTTTTACTAAACAACATAGATTTTTTATGAATAAAGATAAAATATCGTACATAACAAAATTTTTAGCTAGATAATATTGTATATGTATTTTCTTATCCTTAAGACAAATATCATACGTATTCTTTCTCTGTTGCACTGTGTGTTATTTAATCAAAATTTCCTTCTTCTTATTCCTCCTTCTTATTTTAAAGAAAATTTTATGTATCTCGGCGAAACTTCAGAATAAAGAGAAATCTCAAATACTTATGCTGAAGCTATCCGTACATAAGTCCAAGTATGTTGGTCAGTCTTTTACTGTTCAAGCTATTAAATTATGGAATAGTACAGACTATTACTTACCTTCAAGGAAGGCTAAATCACTGTTAACTTATCTTACGATGGAGATGATTTAAATAGTAAAGGTTGCCTGGAAGAGATCGCGATAAGGCCGCCTTTGCATACATTATTTGTTTTTTGTATCAAATCGTTCTAAAATGTATCTTATTTTTTGTGTGTGCATAAAGTTTAATAAATAAAATAAAATAAATAAAATAGTATTATATGTTGCAAATTCATTTGTTTTTTTTTGTTTTTATTTATTTATTTATATTTATGTTTTTATTATTTCAACTAACTTTTATTTTCAAGTTACATTTATTGAGTACATACTTTATTAGTTCAGGGAAGATCATTTTACATCCTTCTTTTTATTTATGTATTTTCTGTAAGTATTAGAATATAGACATTTGTGTGTAAGTTTACTATCCAAAAACACCACCTACACAATTTGAAGTGTATGTGTGGTGTACAATAAAGTATAAAATAAATATTATCGTAACACTAACTTTTTATTGATAAATATTAACGCTTCAGTCTGTAATATCCCACCACTATAATAATAAATTTTTATATATTGCGAGTATTCTTTTCGAGTTTACTTTATAGTAGCTTGCAATTTCTAATTATTACGAAACGTTTTAAAAACAGTTACGATCTCAGTCTTTTTTTTAATCTCCACTAGTGTAGTAACTAATTAATTATTGAATTTCAGCTTCATTCGATTTTAATAGTAATTAATAAAAAGAAATAGCTTGGCCCTCAAAGGTGTAAATTAAATGTTGAATTGGCTAATAAACCGCGATAAATTCCGAAAAAGTTGTTTCATTATAATGAGTGAAATTAGCGTAAACATTAGAAAACAATATATAAAAAAAGTTAAATTAAAGACATTGACGAATGACGTTTTGTACCATTGTATCATTTCAAATTACCTGCAAATATTTAAGTTTAAGTTACATTTTCTAATCAGAATTTAATTCAACGCACTTTACATTACATAATCAAACCCATCAAATACTCATACAAACTTGAATCGTTTTATCATGTGTATCGAGTACCGAGTCGTTGATTCACTATTTACATCGCGATGACAAATGTCAAAACGGGCCCATTAAATTTTGATGACTATAGTATGAGACAAGTACGTAACTATTATACATCCAGATAAAAATGACCCTGACCAAAATAGTTTAACAGAGCGCCATAAATGTCAACTACACAACATAAACAATAATTAATTAGATGACATAGGTACCTTGTGATATAAAAGTAATAGAATGTAAGGGAATAAAATAGCAAATTTTTTATTGGTTTACTAACATTTACAATTATATACTAATAAAATTATTAGATATATATAATATGTGGCCTATACAAATGTTTGTCATGAGTGGGGTCGAACTATAAACCGTAAGTGTGTCAGTCATTTGATTTTGCTAATTTGAACGCATTCAGAAAGTCAGATGTATTTGGTATAGGAAATAGAAAGGGTAAGAGAACTAACTACTTGTAACGATTCTTTCTAAATCGTTTTATTTTATTAACCATTAAATACGTGCTGAGATTGTAAATTATACAAAAAAAAAAATGATAGAGACTATGTTGTTCTCTATAATTAAATACACATTTTACCAATATTATTATTTATTTTTTTCGAAGAATGAATAATATGACTTAAACCTATGGGCTATAAGTAACAAGTCTTAATTCATACCAAGCGAAGTTTGTTAGTAGCAAGAAAAATTTACGCCACATGCCTATTAATTAATATTCTTATATTATTTTGTTAAGTTGTAAGGTAAGCAGGCTTATATTGGTTTGTATATTTAGAGGTAATTGCATTGCGGACAAGTTTACAGGTGATTGACAAGGCAGGATTAATGAGGTCGTGAGTGTATTCCAAATACCTTTCTTAATTACCCATATTAAGCAAATAGTTAATATAGCCTAAGAGTTGGACGACAGTTTGACTAATGGTGATTGAATTCGTAAGCCTTTAGTCCATTCGAATATACGCGTGAATTGTATTTTTGTATCCTAATTTCATACATTTAATTTAAAAATTCATACATATATAATGACATTTTCTCAATGTCTTAATATAGAATCAAATTCATGAAGTGATAGAGTCAATATCTATAATCTATAATATATATAAAAGCGAAAGGTCACTCCCTCATCACGAAATCTCAGAAACTATAACAGCTACAAACTTGAACTTTGGCAGGTAGGTTCCTTATAGGGCTTAGATATCTGCTAAGAACGGATTTTACGAAATTCTACCGCTAAGGGGGTAAAACGGGGGCTGGGAGTTTGTATGAAAGTCCTATGTTTTTGAAGTAGGAGACTTGAAATTTAAATTGTAAGCTCTATAGATGGTTAAAAGGTGTCCAAATATTGTATCTTTAGAAAGCAACTCTCTTTTGTGGTTAAAACGGGGGATGGTAGATTGATTCACTCATCACGAAATCTCCGGAACTATAACAGCTACAAACTTGAAATTTAGCAGATAAGTTCCTTATAGGGCGTAAACATCCGCTAAGAACTGATTTTACGAAACTCGATCCCTAAGGGGATAAAACGGAGTTTGGAAGTTTGTATGAAAGTCCTATGTTTTTGAAGTAAGAGACTTGAAATTTAAAATGTACGCTCTTTAGATGATGAAAAGGTATCCAAATAATGTATCTTTAGAAATCAACTCCTTTTTGGGGTTAAAACGGGGAATGGTAGGTTGACTCCCTCATCACGAAATCTCAGAAACTATAACAGCTACAAACTGGAACTTTGGCAGGTAGGTTCCTTATAGACCTGTAGACATCCTCTAAGAACTGATTTCACGAAACTCGACCCCTAAGGGAATAAAACGGGGTTTGGAAGTTTGTATGAAAGTCCCATTTTTTTGAAGTAAGAGACTTGAAATTTAAAATGTTCACTCTTTAGATGGTGAGAAGGTGTCCAATTAATGTATTTTTAGAAATCAACTCCCTTTTGGAGTTAAAACGGGGGATGGTAGGTTGACTCACTCATCACGAAACCTCTGAAACTATAACAGCTACAAAGTTGAAATTTGGTAGGTAGGTTCCCTATAAAGCGTAGACATCCACTAAGAACTGATTTTGCGAAAATCTACCCCTAAGGGGATAAAACGTTGATCGGAAGTTTGTATGAAAGTCTTTTGTTTTTGAAGTAAGAGACTTGAAATTTAAAATATGTGCTCTATAGATGGTGAGGAGGTGTCCAAATAATGTATCGTAATCTATATATATAAAAGAGAAAGGTCACTAACTCACTCATCACGAGAACTCAAAAACCGCTGGATGGTCTATCCATCCAGGTTGGACAAAGATAAAATTTGGCAGGGAGGTATATTATAGTTAGCAGACGTTCGCTAAAAACGGATTTTACGATATTCCACCGCTAAGGGGGTTTAATTGGGGTTGATAGTTTGTATGAAACATATACAGCCTGAAAATTAAACTAAAAATGTGGTGTATAGAAATTGTGCCTTTTAAAAAGTTACTCAGTTTGATAAGCATTTCAAGTGACTGAAATAAAAAAATAATTTGCGTTAAACATCTTAATAGTAATGCATATCTTCATAACCACGCGGACGTAGTCGCGGGCAATAGTTAGTGTATTATAAAATAAAGTCCCCAAAAGTGTATGTGATCGATTCCTTCAAAATCTACTGAACGGGTTTTCATGCGGTTTCACCATACGAGAGAGGGCTCCACCATTGGCAAGAGGAAAGTTTATGGAACGGCTTAGCCGATTTTGATGAGAGTTTCACTGGAAGTTTGTCGGAAAAACTTTGTGATACACTAATTTCAACGCGGGCAAAGCCGCGGGCACAGCTAGTTGATATATAAAATTCATTATTTTAATTATGGGACATAATTCAAAAGTTATTGATTATTTATTTAAAAAAAAACTTTTTGTGTATACTAACGTTCATACATATATCTAGATTTCACAAACATGAAATTCAATATATTTTACTTAACAGTAAACAACTCGTGTTTAGTATCTGAATAAAACTTTTCAGTATAACATACCTAAAATTGAAAAATATGAACTTCTAAATATAGCCCATAGCGTCATATTTTAAAAGGCAGCAGCATGCATATATGTACAGATAGCTGTGTAGAATCAAGATGGCATAAGTCGATACTTTTTAAAAATTAAACAGTACCTAACTGCGACAGCGAAGGCTTGGCGTCGTAAGCTTACTTTTTTTTTCTCGTTTTACGACTATCGTAATTCATTTCAGAGTAATCTATTTTTTTTTGTAAATATGCTCCTCCAACTCCAAGTTTAATTATATTAGTCTTCTATAAAATAATTATACTTATCGTAAAGCTATCACAGGTTTCGAATGTAGATTCTACTGCGAAGAGATGATAAGGAACTCTAACCTTTTTAAAAACTGTTAATTATTATAAATTTAGTTAGGTAATTGTAATTTGCGAATACCATGGTATACATATTCAAAAACATTACAATTCATTTACATATCAGTAATCATGGTTTCAAATAAAATGTAAATTTCACAGCAGTACTTTACACGTATACTCGGCAAATACGTAGTAGGATAATGTTAGTTTTTCCTTTATCGTGCAGTTGAAAATTTGCTCTTTTGATTTAGCTTAGAACTTTATTCTTTAATGAAATGAAGTTTATGCGGAAATCTCTAAGTATTCTTTACAATTTAGCTTCTTGTTTTTTCACATTCGATTTTTGAACTTGAAACTTGAAAGCAATTCTCATAAACATGCACGAAACATGTTAGACGGTTGATTTAAGCTTATTCCTTAAAAAAAAAAAAAAAAATTGGAATAAATATGGTTCAAGTGTGTACGGTAAAAATTGTTTCTGTGCTTATCGCTACTTCTCTACAATATATTAGTAGGTACTTATTATTAACCACTTTTTTATGTACTTGTTTTATTCTTATTGATTAATATTAGTCTTGATGTAACCTTCATCAGTTCTAAAACCCTGCTTGTTAAAAATCTGTCCTATTAATTAAGTAGTTATTAGAAGTCAGGTGGTAACGAAAGTTACACGAGGCACGCAAGCTACTTGATGGCACAAGGCACAGTGATATACATACATTTCTGTCGATGAAATAATAATAATTTTTTTTTATCAAAATTCCTTAATTACTTCAGTAATCTAAATGAAATAATACTGTGTCTCATTAGTATATTCTCAATTAGTATATTGTTTTTCTGTGTTTAGTAAGGTAGCCAAACCTCTGAGATAGGTTCAGCGATGTGCTTTTGAGTCATCTGGTGTTGTAAGCATCCGTACGATACGGTGTCCGCTTACCAACAGGCGGACCGTACACTTGTTGTTCCATGCCCAAAGAGAGCCTATTGGTTAAAAAAGAACAAAATAATGGCATTAAATTAAAAACGAAATATATTATAAATTATATGTTCTGTAATTATACTACTAACACATGTGTGGGTATGGTACAAGCGTTTTTATATGAACACTTTACTAATAAAATTAATTCCAAAAATAATTATATTTAACTATAATATTTTATTTTTTGTAGAGTATACAAAAAAAAAACTAGATAATATTTTTGGAACGAAGTTCCTTATGGGCAAAACCGTCCGTATCGTTAAACAAAAGCGTAATTTTCTTATGTATATGTATAATAAATATATGTATAGTTTAGTGATGACTGTCATTATTATTGCAGTTTGACATTATTATATACTAGCTGTGCCCGCGACTTCGTCCGCGTGGAATTTAACATAATAGTTAATCAGTTTCGCGTGGAATTTAACAGAAAAGCTAGTTAAGTTTGCAGAGTTATAAAATAAAATAAAAAATCTAAAATAAAAGTAGCCTAAGTTACTCCTTATTATATCAGCCATCTGCCAGTGAAAGTCCCGTCAAAATCGACCAAGCCGTTTCAGGGATTGGCTGGAATAAACAGACACACAGACAGACAGACAGACAGACAGAGAAAACTTATAAAAAATAAAGGTGTTAAGATAATTTTGTAAAGTAGTTTTATTTTTATTTTTATCGATATAATTGTGTTTGCTCGCAAACGAAAAAAAAACCGACTTCAATTACATCGACGAGTAATACAACGTAGATCGACGAAAAAATAGTCAAGTAACAACGCATTATCAAAGATTACTCAAAAAGTAGTTATCAGATCTCGATGAAATTTAAATGTGACCACATGATAAACTTCGGCTTTCGATTAAATTAAAAATCATTAAAATCGCTAAACCTAATAAAAAATTATTGCGGATTTTCAAGAAGTTCCCTCGATTTCTCTGGGGTCCCATCATCAGATCCTGGTTTCCCTATCATGGTACTAAACTAGAGATATCTTCTTTCCAACAAAAAAAGAATTATCAAAATTGGTACACCTAGTAAAAAGTTATTGCAGATTTTCAAGACTTTCCCTCGATTTCTCTAGGATCCCATCATCAGATCTTGGTTTCCTTATGATGGTACTAAACTTGGGATATCTCCTTTCCAACAAAAAAAGAATTATCAAAATCCGTACATCCAGTAGAAAGTTATGCGGTATAATACAACGTAGGTCGACGAAAAAAGCGTCAAGTAAAAACGCATTATTAGATATAGCTCGAAAAGTAGATGTTAGATCTCAAATAAATTTAAATGGGACCAATTGGCACACACCACCTTTCGATTGAAAGAAAATTTGTCGAAATCGCTCCACCGAGTCAAAAGTTCTGATGAAACATAAAAAAAAAAAAAAAAAAAAAAAATACAGTCGAATTGAGAACCTCCTCCTTTTTTGGAAGTCGGTTAAAAAAAATATAGTAAAAAATGTATTCTCCTAGTAATCATTTTTTTTTACCTCGAATAGAACTTGAAATTAATATTTTATAATTAGGAACTGCGTTCCTATCTGGTGTCCCACGACACCACACGGTTTTTTTTAATTTAAAGTTAGATACTAGATGCAGTCGAAAGGAAAACGAAAGTGTCATTTCGATCTATTTTTTTTCTTCGAAACTGCTCGTTATTTCCAACGATGGTGACTTACCAAAGTCTCTCATATATTGAAATATTAAAAAAATATTACAATGATTGTGTTTAATCGTAATCGACAAAAACAGACTTAAATTAGGTTGACACGTAATACAACGTAGATAGACGAAAAAATATTGAAGTAAATACGCGTTATCAAAGATTAATCCAAAATCTGTAATTAGATCTACGGCATTAAAGAATATAGTCACCCCCTCTCTTCCCGTTGGAAAGGGGCGTCGTGGAGACGACTAAGGGATAATACAGTTCTACTACCACCTTGGAACTCATAAAGCCGACCGATGGCGGGATAACCATCCAACTGCTGGCTTTGAAATACACAGGCCGAAGACGGTCAGCAGTGTCTTCGATGCGACAAAGCCAGCCCTGCGGTCACTAACCAACCTGCCCAGCATGGTGACTATGGGCATCACACATGAGTTCACGTAATTTTTGGCGCGAACTTGGGGAGGCCTGTGTCCAGTAGTGGACTGCAATAGGGTGAAATGATGATGATGAAATTTAAATGAAACTACAAGACAAGCATCAGCTTTCGATTAAAATAAGAATCATCAATATTGGTATGCCTAGTAAAAAGTCATACGTTATTTTTTATTTTTATTTGTTCAAAAATACAAAAACACATACTTAACACATATTCATAAGCCTGTCGCGAAGACTCACAAGAGCTTTTCCCCGGGTAGAAATTTTTTCGTCTTCCTTATAAGGACCGGACCAGGCATGCCTGATCAGGACTAAATAAGCATGTAACGCAGATGATTTGTCTGGACCTGATCTGGATCCGATCAGGAAATTTCATCTCATCCTGATCAGCCGGTTCGGTCCGGTCCTTTTGAAAAACACGAATGTATATTTTTGAAAAAATCGTTTAATAAAAAAAAAGCGAATTGATATCATAAATATGTTACTTAACATAATCATTATGATATTTATTTCCGTTTATTTTTTCCAATGTATTATTTATTTATGTTTTTTACTTTAAATATTGATTATTTTTATTTATTTTTATGTTTTTAATTAATTATTATTATTAATTAAATTTTATTTATTAACTTCTAATAATTAACTACTAATCAACTATTTCCTATTACTTACGACTGCTCCACTATGTAGAAATGGACTCCCTGCTAGACTGTCCTGAAACTGTATATATACTAAGTGCGCTTAAAAACATTAATAGCGCGATTTAGGCTCAGTTCGCGTAATTTTTTTCAGGCTATCCTGATCTGGACCGGACCGGGTCCTGATCCAGTATGCCTTACCATACTTGATTATATATTTTACATCAGGCTGTCCTTATCTGGACCGGACCGGGTCCTGATCCAGTATGTCTTACCATACTTGATTATATTTTATACCAGGCTATCCTTGTCTGGACCAGACCTGGTCCTGATAGAGCTTGCCGGATCTGGCATGCCTCATTCTATCCTGATCCGGTCCAGATATATGATCTGGTTGAGCCTGACCTTTTTTCTAGTCGGGTCTGGACGAGCCGCAGCGTCGCATACCATATTATCATATGTTTATACCGTACCGTACCATATTATACCAATAACTGAAGTTATTAATAAAGTTATTATTAAACTCTTAAAGATTTTAATAAACGTTCTTTTATAAATAAAACGTAGGTCGACAAAATAAATACAATCAAATTAAGAATCCCCTCTTTTTTGGAACACTTTTAAAAAAAAATTAACAATGAGTGGATAAATCAAAAACTTTTACAACTATGTAAATATTAGGATAAATTATTTTATTAATGTACTAAATATTGTGGTAGCGTGGTTCTCAAGAAGGCTTACAATAAATCGCAAAACTCAGCAATACAAATTCAGAGAAAGAGAGAGAAATAAAACTACTAAAAACCCTAAAATCTTATGGCAATTATTAAATATACTAACTGAACGAATTCGAAGTCGATTGATAATACAATTTCACTCAATAATTTTAGTGACAATAGAAATACTCCATACAAATTGCCAGTTCATTTGCGAATTTTTTTGAAATGGATGTTAAGAATTCATTGAATAATCTTTACGGGACATGTCATCGTATAGACGTATTACGAATATTTTCTTAAGCTTTGTACCTGCAAATGCTAATGTAGTCGAAAAAATCTTACGCAGTTTTAACACAAATAATAATAAATCACTAAAAAGCACGCAGTAGCAGCACGTTACGACAAAGTTAATGACACTTAAAACATTATCCAGCCGCTTAAGTGACGAGAACGTAGTATGGCAAAATTTTCGTCAAGTTTAATGCTTAATAAGGGTTGTCTATTATCCTCAGTTTCCCTTAAGTTACGTTCCTGGAAAGTTTGATTAGTTAGCAGATTATGCACTGAACGACATTAAATTATCATTAGAAACTCAGTGACTCGAACATGCCATTACCTAGATGTATAATAAGTGATTTACCGTAACTGGCGAGTGTACTTACTGCCACGTTTGCCGTAAGATGACTTTATAATACCATCAAACTCGTGTTTGAACAAAGAATATTAGGAGTACAAATATAACTATATAGTATATGAAAAAGATTGAGCGAGATTTATATTATAAAATATTATATTATAATAATATAAATAGTGGCAATTTATTTTCTGAAGGTTGCTTGTCAGAGATTCTAAAAGAAAGGAAAAATTTAGCGGAAGACTTGAATACAATTATTTAATTTGATCAGTATTTAAATTTTTTAGAAATTCGATCGCAAACACGGCTCTGAGCTCTTATTCAGGTTACAATTTGCTACCTTCATAAAAAAAGTTCAATCACACAAGCCCTTACTAATAATTCGCTCACTCCTTTACAAAACTGCAAAAATGATAAAATTGTTATCGTCACCTTGAAAGCTCGTGCCCTTGTAGCGAATGAACATGACTTGGTACTTTGTGCGCTACAAATTCGATGTAAATTGTTCTAAAAGCTCTGCGTTTGTTATAGTAATCGTATCTATATAATTGTGTTTGCACGCAAACGAAAAAAAAACCGACTTCAATTACATCGACAAGTAATACAACGTAGATCGACGAAAAAATAGTCAAGCAACTACGCGTTATCAAAGATTACTCAAAAAGTAGTTATCAGATCTCGATAAAATTTATATCTGACCACATGATAAACATCAGCTTTCGATTAAATTAAAAATTATCAAAATCGGTACACCCAGTAAAAAGTTATTACAGATTTTCGAGAGTTTCCCTCGATTTCTCTAGGATCTCATCATCAGATCCTGGTTTCTTTATCACGGTACCAAACTAGGGATATCCCCTTTCCAACAAAAAAAGAATTATCAAAATCGGTATATCCAGTAGAAAGTTATGCGGTATAGGGTAAGTAGGCGGTATATAACGTAGGTCGACGAAAAAAGCGTCAAGTAAAAACGCATTATTAGATACAACTCGAAAAGTAGTTGTTAGATCTCAAATAAATTTAAATGGGACCAATTGGCACACACCACCTTTCGATTAAAACAAAATTTGTCGAAATCGGTCTACCCGGTCAAAAGTTCTGATGTAACATACATAAAAAAAAAAAAAAAATACAGTCAAATTGAGAACCTCCTCCTTTTTTGGAAGTCGGTTAAAAATAAAAATGAATGTTGCTAAGCGCATATCTCGAGAATGGCTTGACCAATTCGGCTAATTATTTGTTTGTATGTTCCTTAAGGCCCACAGAAGGTATTAAAAGTAAAAAAAAAAATAATTAAAAAAAAATATTAACTTTTGACAGAACGAAATCTGTCCGGACAGCTAGTCTATGGACATAAAAATGGATGTGGCTAAGTGCATAACTCGAGAATAGCTCGACCAATTCGACTAATATATTTTTCGTATGTTCCTTAAGGCCTTCAGAAGGTTTTAATTTAAAAAAAAATAGTAAAAAAATTAATAAAAAATATATTTTACTATTAAGTTTTGACAGAACGAAGTCTGTCCGGGCAGCTAGTTTGAAATAAATTTAAATTGCTTTGAAAGTAATTTTATCTTTTACTTAAATAATTTGCAAATACCACAGTAAAAGGTTTAGCGTTATGTTTCTGTGTTCCGGTACGCAAATTCAGTAAACTAAATAGTCACAAGGGACGCAATGACGTAGTCTCCACGGTTGATGGCATACGATTGAAATCTCTTGTCGTTACTACAGACAGGATAAACACTGGAAAATATTTGATTAAATTTGCAATAGTTTTTTGAATTTATAGAATAATAAAAATCTTAAAATATTTTTTTTCCAAGAATATTAATAAGCAATAAATAAATAAATAAGAATAAATGAAAGTTACAGAATAATGAGATAGTAAATATATTATGAATGTGTTTACAATATACAAATATATATGTAATTAAAGAAGTTTATAGTAAACATGTAACGTCAAATATGTAACAGAAAAATGTACAGATCGTAATATAAACATCAGCTGAATTCGTTTGATAAATGGCGTTATAGGCGTAGTCCCCACGCGAAAGCACCATTTTAATCAAAATAAGAATCTTACGATCTCACGCGACCGAAGCCTCTACGTTAAGGCTAAACTACAAAAGCAGAGCGATAAGTAACCCAGCACTTAGAGCTCGACGCTCTTTTCATTTTTGTGTAGTTGAAAGGTAGCAGCTTTTATAAAAATAATCCGTTTATTTTTTTTTTTTTGAATTTGAAGGTTCAATTATATAGTGTAAAAATAAAAGAGTAAGCAGTGGAAGTAATAAATACTAAAGAACTTGCTGTATCCCACTGGTTAATTGTTTTATGTTACATTTTAATTGATTACTGTCTGAAAATGTCAGATAAAAATTATGTTAATATTGTAACTACAATTATGTTAATAATTGAGTGTCGCTCGAAGAATTTATCTATTAAGTTTGATATACAAAAGCATTTCTCTTTAATTGTGCTTAACGCGAGTATATCAATCTTTGGTTTTAATTAAATGCAGAGTGTGCTGAGGGAATACTTCCAAGCTATTTAACTGTAACTCAGATTTTCATCACAAAGATAGTTTTTTTTTTGTATATAACATTTGACATTTTTTCTATTTAAAATTTTTGCTTATAAAATTTTCTTTATTGTTTAGCTGTGCCAACCAAATGAAAAATTCGTATGATTTTATCTTGTATTTAAATTTAATGAAACATTTATGTGCACGAATGTAACAAAGTTTACTTGTTTCAATGCATACTTCCGTATAACCAAATAAAAAAAAATCTTTAGAATAGCCTATTTATTACGTAAGATTAAAAGTTACAAAATTCTGTTGGATCAGAACTTCTACTAAGACATACTACGAAGAGAATACGATATGATCGAAGTAAGTATATATATGTATATATACATACATACATATATATATATATATACACGTTTTATTTTACTCATTGATTGCCAAAACTTCCAGTTTAAAGAATAAACCATATTCCAAGAAGACTGTTATATCATCTATACATATACAAACAAATAAAATTGGAGTGTCTGTTTGTTATATTAAAATAACCGCTTTTTACTAAATGTATATGGATACACGATACATATACCAAAATATCATTTTTTACAATTATGTCGGTCTGTCTGTTTGTGATGTAATAAGAAGTAACTTAAGCTACTTTTATTTTAGAAATTTATTTATTTTATAACTTTTTTGTTAAATTCTACGCGGACGAAGTCGCGGGCACAGCTAGTAAACAATATTAATGCTACGGCCCGCTATATACATGGTTCGAAAATAAATCCTAGTACTTCGACAAGTGTTCGTGAACTACACATGTACAAGATATTCATTATTTCTTGTTTACTTGACTTTAAGAGCATTGAAGATAGTTGCTGAATTGTAATAGCACAAGACTTTGAAGGAGTTCCACATTTTAAGAACATCAAGGGCGACGACAACGATTAAAACGCAACATATAGTCTTTTTTCTTTATTGACATATTTTAAGTATATAATACTTAATAATACAATGGCAAATTATTGTCAACATAATAATTTGTGTAATATATATTAAAATAATGAATATACCTAACAGTTTTCAGACAGCAACATTTCGCCTCCATTCATTAGAATATATTTCAGATACAAACACGAGACGAAGTGAAAAATAAAATATTGTAAGTCGTTACGAATAAAGGACATTCGTTTTAAATGGAAAATAAAACAACGTCACGCTTGTTAAAACCAAAGGCCTTGTAAATTTAGTGTAAATCCAATAAAGAAGCAATTGTCTTCATCGATTTATACAAAAGTGCTATGTGTAAGATCTGTTTTCGTAGGCCAATATCTAAAGCATCGGGACGCCACTCGCGAGCAATCTGTTTACGTAACAGCCCCCGTTATGCTCGAGGAGGGTTCCCGTTGTAGACGTTAAACATATTGCCTCATAAATCGCAGGAATCCCAGCCTGCGCTATACATCTGTACCAGTGTCGATTTGACTACATTTCCCTTACAATTTTATGGCGATGAACAATCACTGCTAAATGGTAATAATACGTCAAGGAGTCGTCGTAGGTCAATAAAATCGTCTGAAAAGTTTTTGTATATTTACGAGCAAAAATAAATAAGAGCAAGTATGTAAAAAAATAAAAGTATGGAACAAGCTTATAACAAGAAGTACGGTATATCTCTCTTCCCGTGGGTATCTTAAGAGGTGACTAAGGGATAACACAGTTCCACTACCACCTTGGAACTTAAAAAGCCGACCGATGGCGGGAAAACCATCCAACTGCTGGCTTTGAAATACACGGTCGCCAACCCGTCTGCCCAGCGTAGTGACTATGGGCAACACACATGAGTTCACGCCATTTTGGCACGAACTTGTGGAGGCCTTTGTCAAGCAGTGAGTGCAGACTGTATTAGGCTGATGTGATGATGATGAGTGATGACGTTATATCTGTTGGCAAAATTATTTTAATACATAATTCGTAATGTTCAAAGTGTATCCGCTTTGTTTATTATATTATACGTATCTTAACAACATTCTTATAATAAAAAATAAGAATTACATATACTTGTATACTGAAATAATAATAAGTATATATATTATACACATATATATATATACCTTTTATCAAAAAATGTTCATTATGTTGTAAATGATTGTAGCGTCACCTATATTGGTGTGATCATCTATTCGCTTGACAAACCGTTTCCTAGCTGTATTCGATAAACAGTCTTTAATATATTACAAAGGCAGTCTAGGAAATGTATTCAATGAAGTTTCTCGCGTACGACCCTTGAACGGAGACAGTTTCGACACGATTAAGTCATTTGTCATCATTGGAAATTTACCTGACAACCGTTGAAGTGTTATATTATTTAGTATTGTAGTTAATTTGTAGTATTAGTTTAATTTGTAGTAACGAAAAGCTATATCTAGTTAGTTAAGACGAAACCGAGGCTAAATATCAATTTTTTAGTTATCTTAGAAGTAAGACGGTATTGCCATACTCCATCGTAACCGTAGGTCATTATATCTTAGGAAGAACTTCACGAGTTTTTGAGTACATTCATATAAATATATACATACGTTTTAGTAACAAAGTTGCAGCTGATAGTTGTATTAATCACATTTAGACGAAATAGCGAAAAGAATGCTGAATTTCCCTATTCTATCGCAAATCCGATTGTCTAAGCAAAAATGAACTAGTTTAGCTTTCCTTTTTTCCGAAAACAAGTGTCGATTCATTAGGTCTCTCTCCGTGTTCACGAAAAATTTCAGTAACCTCAGTAAGAGCTGGAAAGACGATGTTAACAATAACTCTTAAAATGGTTTCATTTAGAGAACCATAGTCGGAATGACTACCCGATCTCATGTTGCAAAAAAGTCAGTTTAGTACAAAAGAATCAACCTCTTTTCCACGCGGACATTTGATTTCAAAGCCGAGCGATACTATCGAAGAGAAACTAGCAGAGTGAAGTGGTATGAAATCTTTCATTATCTAAAACGGATTGTCCCAAGATTTTTTGATGCCATTGCGTGTTGAATCGATTTAACCATTTATTTGACAAGGTTACAAGTCTGACACGATTTTTAACACTTACTAAAGGAGACTATCCATTTTCGGCTCACCGTGAGCAGAATTTATACAAATATATATATACTCCTATATATATACCAAATTTTTTTATCAAATCACGATTATTCGTTATTTTCAGTTGTATCAATATAATAATTAGTAAACTAATAAAAAGTTTATTTGATATCTATTTTAATTAATTAATTATATAGTTCTCGTTTATTTTCCGTTGGTGATTTGATTACACCATATTGCCAGTCTTAAAAAAACAATAATTATTGACGAAAAAGTTTCTTAAATATTTTTAAATCGATTTTTTGTTGATATCGATTAATAATTGTGTTTGCTAGCAAACGAAAAAAAAAAACAGACTTCAATTACATCGACAAGTAATACAACGTAAGTAGACGAAAAAAATTAACAAATTTGTTAGATCGAATTAATAAGGAAAAAGTTATCTACAATAGTGGATATAGTAAAAAAATAATAAAAAACATTTAACTTTGGTGAAAAATAAACTATTTTAGAAACCTACATTGTTATTGAATAAATAATAATTGTGTTTGCTCGCAAACGAAAAAAAACCGACTTCAATTACATCGACGAGTAGTACAACGTAGATCGACGAAAAAATAGTCAAGTAACTGCGCGTTATCAAAGATTACTCAAAAAGTAGTTATCAGATTTCAATAAAATTTATATGTGACCACATGACAAACATCAGTTTTCGATTAAATTAAAAATTATTAAAATCGGTACACCCAGTAAAAAGTTATTGCGGATTTTCAAGAAGTTCCCTCGATTTCTCTGGGATCCCATTATCAGATCCTGGTTTCCTTATCATGGTACCAAACTAGGGATATCCCCTTTCCAACAAAAAAAGAATTATCAAAATCGGTACACCCAGTAAAAAGTTATTGCGGATTTTCAAGAAGTTACCTCGATTTCTCTGGGATCCCATCATCAGATCCTGGTTTCCTTATCATGGTACCAAACTAGGGATATCCCCTTTCCAACAAAAAAAGAATTATCAAAATCGGTACATCCAGTAGAAAGTTATGTGGTATAATACAACGTAGGTCGACGAAAAAAGCGTCAAGTAAAAACGCATTATTAGATATAGCTCGAAAAGTAGTTATTATATCTCAAATAAATTTAAATGGGACCAATTGGCACACTCCACCTTTCGATTAAAAGAAAATTTGTCGAAATCGCTCCACCCAGTCAAAAGTTCTGATGTAACATACATAAAAAAAAAAATACAGTCGAATTGAGAACCTCCTCCTTTTTTGGAAGTCGGTTAAAAAGCAAGGTGTTAAATATAGAGTCGTTTATCGATTTAATCCATTTATTTATTTATTGAAAAAGACTTTTATGGTAACCCTAAACGTGATACTTTTGCTTCGTATTTTCGTAGTGATTACAATATTACATAGGTACTCTTTGGTATTAAATTACACAGGCCGAAGACGGGCAGCAGCGTCTTCGGTGCGACAAAGCCAGTACTGCGGTCACCAACCCGCCTGCCTAGCGTGACTATGGGCAAAACACATGAGTTCACGTTTTTTGCCGTAAACTTGTGGAGGCCTATGTCCAGCAGTGGACTGTATAGGCTGTAGTGATAACTCTTTGGTATACATTCGTTTGTTCGTTTTTGTTTGTTGTTTGTTTTTCTCGTCTTTTACTATTTATAAGTGTAAGTAATATTTTGTGTATATTTTATATGTAAACAATAGGTTAGGCAGAGAAGTCATAATTTTTTTTACTGCCTACTATTTTTTTTTACAACTTAATATTACTAATAGGTTGTTGTGCTCATGTCATGACAATTATTTCAACCCAAAAGCCCGTGAGGGCCAGACCTTCATCATTTTATAAAAGCTGAAAGTTTCTCAGTGTATGCTCAGAACACAGGTTGAAGCAATAGCCAAATATGAAGTTTAACTCATGGTTACTTTGGCAGATACTAGATGTCAAAGGCATACAAAGTGCCAACAAATTTATGTCATTTCGTAATGCGTCACTTTTTAATATTCTGTTCGAAGTAATATTAGATATCACGCTAACCCTCTGGATACACAACACACAACACCACCACAAACTTTTGTAACAAAACGTGTCACTTATAAGAAGATTTTTCTTCAGTAGCCGGTCAATTTTGATAGCTCCAATCCCGACCTAGACAAACATTTAGGTTGGCCGTGGGTGTGAGAGTGAGAGGAGTAATTTTATACGCCTTTGATAGCCATTTTGGTATCCGCCAAAGTTACCATGAGTTAAACTTCACATTTGGCCATTGCTTCTATCGGCGTTAGGAGCATGAGACCTTTTCAGTTTTTATGAAATGACGAAAATCTGGCCCTCCTGGACTCACGGTCTATTGGTTTTTGGGCTGAAAAAGGTACCAAGATTTTTTAAATCTACCTGCCCAGTTTTTAAATAACATTATGTTAACGGATGAATCAGATTAATAAAACAAAAATAACAAAAATAATTATTTTTTATTTCAGCAACCTTCTTATAATTATCGACAAAAATTTGTTTAAAACACCTGGACACAAAACTTTATTATTTTTCTTATTCCTACTTGTTAGTGCTACTAACTTAATATATAATTATTATTCTCAGTGACTGTCCACTTTGTGCTTAAACCCTCATAAAATAAGTATATATCCCAAGTAAATATCCCAAGTATTTATTCAGTCTTCAGTCATTAGAAATATTTTCATTAGAATACCTCACGATTATGATTGGTACTCCTATTATCAAATCTGTAATCTCTCTTAAATTTAAATATTAGAAATTTGGAACTTTCGTACTATTCAGTTAAAAGTAGCTGAAGTACAAAAAAAGGAATTATATTAAGTAAGGATTGTCTGAGAGTTTTTAAATTTTTGGTTTCAGCATTTTGTTGGGATGAAAAAAATATTTTAAGGCAATATACGTAATGTGAGAATTTCATTAGGTCCAGGATTATTTTAAATTTATGAATTAAGAAATTCTTTTCTTGGTAATTGGCTTAATTTATTCGTCAAAAAGCGGAGTACTCCTAGAATCTGTAGTCAATCTGTGTTTACGGATACTGCTGCACTTAATTATTATTTTTAATTTTGTTTAATTTGTTTATATATTTCATACTACGTATAATTTTGTTAAGTAAAAATTTGTTATACATACATGTACTAATTATATATTAATTGGGATATTTCTACACGTGTACTTTACACGAGAGAGTCGATTACTAATCTCTCCAGACATTCTCGTATAATTATGATTGAAGTTCATGCACAGGTAAGTTCATTTGCTTTTAATTATATTAAGCTTTGTTCTTGAGATTATTCGATACATATTATGTGGATATTTATTGTATATATATATTAGATATAATCTGAATCTCGGAAACGGCTACAACAATTTTCATGAACTTTAGGATTCAGAAGGTTTCGGGGACGATAAATCGATCTATCTAGGATTCATTTTTTTAAAATGTCATTTTGTCCGTGTTTTCAGGCAATAAAAAACTGCTACAATATCATTAGAATGCGAAGGCAAATTTCGCCATTTTGCACAAAGTTATGTCAGCTTAGGTGGAAAATCGATCGGTCACGATACGAGAAGTCTCCGGTTCAAATCCATATGGCTCCAGATCGATTCCTTTTTTCTAATTGTTCTCGTGGTCTTTTTACTTAAATAACCAATACATATTTTTTTCTAGCTGTGCCTGCAACTTTGTTCGCGTGAAATTAAAAAAAAAGTTATTTGTCAGTTCGCTGAGTTACTAAATAAATAAATGTCTATAATAAAAGTAGCCTAAGTTACTCCTTATTACACCAGCTATCTGCCAGTAAAATTCCCGTCGTAATTGGTCTAGCCGTTTCAGAGATCAGCCGGAACAAACAGACAGACAGACAAAAATTGTAAAAAATGTTATTTTGGTATATGTACTGTGTATACAGCTATATGCGTTTAGTAAAAAGTGGTTATTTTAATATAACAAACAGATATTCTAATTTTATGTATTTCTATATAGATTATTATGTTAGTAAGATAATTAATAATAATTACACACACCCAATTATTACACCCAATTAATTAATCGATGACATGTATCAACTACCAATTTCGATGACGAAAATCGAAATGTAATAATCAATATTCGTGGATTGAGTTCAGAGCTTTAATAAGAAGCTAATGATTTCCTGACAATATTTGTACATACTGCCTAGATGATTTAACTACGACGCAAGCCAAATTGCGTCGCTCTTTGTAAAGCTCTGTGACAGGAGTACGTTGAAAGCTTTTTAATAGCTCGACGGTAGACATATTCGAAGTCAAATTAAAAACTGTAATTCTACTTACATCTTTTGATGTGAAGATGAAATAACGTAAGTATGTGGCATTCTGATATAATTAGACATTTTAAATGTTATTACAGTTTGTGTATTGTAAAGATAAAGGTATTGTTTTTTAAACATACTGTATTTTGTCTATATCGGTATAAGGTATATGAGTAACATACGTATTAATTCATAAATTTTATAGTTATAGTTATCAATTAACGTTAATCGTGTTTTTATCAACATTTAATCATTAACACATACGCAGATGTAGCGCAAAATTAGATAGGTATCATCTTTGCAAAATATTAATAACTCTGTCTGAAAAATAAGCGCTACTCTTAAAAAGGTAAATAATTCTAGAAAAATTACGATTGAAAGGAAGTTAAAGTTGTTTGTAAGGTTATTATTTTTCACAAAATTAAAGTAAGTATGAAATGAAAGTTTTTTGATTTTCGACTTGTTTTGTAAATATAAGACTTCTGCTGCTTAAAGGTACTCCTAAGAAGAATTTCGTGGCCTGATATTTAAGAGTCAAAGTTCATATAAATGAAGGTATTTCGTTCGTGTAGCACATTAAATAGAGAGCTTGTGCTCTCTTATATTCTAACTAAAATGTTTTTTTTTTTCAATTTTCGATAACAAAGACGTAAAATTTACATTATTGTTATTATATTTTGAAACTTACATTATTGTTATTAATTTTGGTTTCATTCCCTAAAACCCAATTGCAATCAAAAAAAAAACAAATAATTTCTCATTGAAAGAAACACGTGCGTTACGTGATGATGACACGCGTCAGAGAATTTTCAAACTGATTTTATTTCAACTTTATTTATAAATTTAACTAAGAGACAGATAAACAGAAGAGATTCTTTAAAGATTTGGTAAAAACCCTAGAGAATGAACATTAGTAGTATGTAACGCTTACTAGACTTGAGCCATAGTCGATTTGACCTAAACTCGAGCACGATTTCAATTTACGAGAGGATATTTTATTTCACTTTTCCGTTCTACGTGTGATTGGGGATCGATGATTTCATTGAAGTCTACTCTGGGCGTTAGTTGGGGATAACGTTTCCTGTATTCAAATGTAATTATAGCTACATATATTACTTTTTTACCATGAACGCAAAAGATAATTTTTACTTAAACTGTAATAGGCAAACTTCAAACATACATTTAAAACATTTCAAATTTTATTTCATTTCAATAAAAAATACATGACGTGTGTGCTTAATCTTGAGATCCAAGAGTGCGGTTATTATAATTAATGTCTAATTAAATTAAATTAAATAGTTTGTCGGTTTTCATATACAAAGGAAACAATCCAAAAGTTTTCTTTGTTACCCAAAAAACTTCAAAATATTCATGAAGCAAAATTTAATTAGTGTCTCAAGCGATTATTAGGTGTCCATGACAAAATTGCAACACATTAAGTAAAATCAATTTTCTATAATTATTTTTAGAATATTTTATATATTGTTTGCTACGCACTTGAATATTAAAATGAATTACAAAACACAAAAGGCGGCTTTGTCATTTAAAGAAATTTCTTCCAGGCAACCTGTATTTTTTATGGAGCCTCAATGTAGTGCGCAGCCATGCTTAAGATTTGACCGTATTACCTGAACAAGTAGTATATTTTGATGAGGTAGATTTTGCTCAATTGGATCCGTTAAAATTTTGGTTAATTAAGATTTAGTAATTTTTGAAAGTGAAACGTTATGAAATTGTAAAATTTGGCATTATAAGCAACCTATTTATTAACAATGGAATTAAAATGTAAAATATAATTCTTTTAAATCAAACAAACCATAAAAATACACTGAGTCACCACGATATGGCATCATTCATTTGTAAAATTTACACTTTACACCGACTATTTCGCAAAAAACGAGTTATTAAATTAATTTTACCATCAGACGGAAAAAGTTTTAAAACGTTAATTTCATCAGAATTTGTAAGAATATAAAAACGAATTTATTATAGAAAAACATAAAATTATGTAAAGTATTTGTGTTTTTCCATTATTGTTAGTCAGTAAATTTGCCAGTTTTTTAAGACAACATATACAAGACAGAAATTTGCCTCATTTCCGCCCTTATCTTAGTTTACTTGCCTGGGAACCTCTAGCGAGAAGTCAGCTGCTCTTTCAACATACAAAGAAAGTCTCTAGCCTCTCTCACAAGTTTCTATTTGTCTTTTGTAGTAATTTAAATATATTTGAAGGAGTTTTTTAAAATAAAACTTATAGTTATTTCTAAAGAAGTCTTGCATTTAACACGAAATATTTCATTTTGAATTCGAGAGCACATAATCAATGTTTTAACTCGTTTTGTTGAGGGATTATTATTGCAAATAACATTTTGTTACTAATAAAATTTTAAATTAAAAAAAAAATTCGAACATACTGTTACAATGATAAAAAATATAACAGCATAAATAAATGTTTTAATATGTAACTCACATTATGGAACAAACTTTACAACTTTCGAATTTCATAATTCAACAATAATTAGGTAATTTTATTGTTTATACCTTTAACCAGTTAGTTTTTCATACCTTTTTGCAAGTATGAGTAATAGGTAATTGCATCATGTGAAAAATTAACAAAATTATATACCTAATTTTATATTGCTTCAATATATCTAATGAAGTTTATTTGTTCAGAATATACAAACAGGACATAGAAAATTTTATTCAAAGATCGTAAAAATGTCATTGAAATCTGACTAAGATTAATTTAGGTAAAATTCTCTGTACTAAATTGAATCGCTTGTTAGATAGTATCGGTTTGTAATTAGACCTGATTATTTTTAATTTGCTTTGCTTAGTTGTTTAATGTTAAGCAGAAATTTAGTTTTTATATTTATAAAAACCAACGAGATTCATACTCGCATAGAATTTTTCGAAACAGTTAATCGCAGACTAAAAATATATACGACATCCCTAGTGGTAATCGAACCCACAAACCGTCGGTGTTTTATGTGACTCGCACCAATGCACCAGAGTGGTTGTTGTTTATCAAATAATAACGTTACTCTATTTATTGTGGATGATAAAAAAACTTTAGCCGTTTTATAACACTTCAATTCTCAAATAACCAAAAAAAGAAAAGTAACAATGAAAGTAACATTACAATAATATTAAATATTACCTAGAAAATACTTAGCTTAGTTTGTATTTAATAAATATAGTCAAAATGCTTGGGAATACTTGGGATTTAGTTGGATAGCAGATGGATGCTTCTCCTATATTTGCTTCTAATATATTTAATGTTTAAATTGCATTTAATCTATTTGAGAAATACGTTTATGACAAAGAGATGATATAATGTAAGCGGAATTGTTTTAAAATTTAATTACTTAGAAAAGAGAAAACGTAACATAGTTTAGGAGAATGCGCTTAAATATCTAAGCTTTGGAGCTGAGATAATTAATCTTAAATCAAGATTACTCTTCATCAGGATTGGTAAAAAAAAAATAACTTTTTCAATCTTGTCATTCATTGTAGGCTTGTTTAAGGATAAAGTGTAGACGTATTCCAATTCAGTCTCGCACTTGGCGGTGTGATAAATGATCTGTAAGGAATTTCTCTAAGAATTGTTTTTATTTTTCATTATCTCGTAAAGATCGAGACCAAAACCAAATTCCTCTTCTTGAACGACTTGATGAATTCGACTGTATATTTTTATCCTCAGAACTTTTTATTGGATTTCGATGATTTTTTTAAATCGAATGGTTCGTGTCATGTGGTACTATTTAAATTAAATCAAGATCTGACAAGTACTTTTTGTGTAAGATCTAATAATGCGTATTTCCTCGAATATTTTTTTTGTCGACAGTCGTTGTATAACAAACATCCACACAACTTTTTATTGGGTGGACTGATTTCGATGATTCTTTTTTTAATCGCTAATAGCTAGATAGCTTGTTGCTTAGTTTTATTTAATTTCATCGATAAATGATGAGTATTTTTTGAGTAATCTTTAATAACGCGTATTTACTTGACTATTTTTTCGTCTATCTACGTTTTATTACTTATCGATGTAACTGAAGTCGTTTTTTTTTTTGTTTGCGAGCAATCACAAGTATAAATATACCTAATGATAAAGTGATTTAACACTATAGAAATTAAAGCTTTCTTTATATATAATTATTTATAATAGAAAGGAATAGAGTGGCCCTAGGGAGCAGTAGAATTATGTCATGCTCGAAATCTGGAGCAGACTGACTGGGGAAGTACTTCATACTTGCAGAAGATCACAGTCAAATAATACTGCTCTCAGGTATGTTGTGTAGTGCTTTATGGTGTGCGTGGTCGTGCTTCCAGAACTAGTCATGAAAAAAGAAATAAGAAACGGTAATTTAGCCGTTAATCTCCGTTAATAAAGATTTATGATGAAAAGCTATTTATGTTGTTGTTATTAATGAACTAAATCTTGTATACTTCCCACTGATAAGAAAAAGACTCCTCTGCATATTGACAGATTTTAAATAATTTCTCTATTAGGAGGAACAGTCGTTACCAGGTGATCATGATGACGACCGGGAACGACGTCTTTGTGAGTGCTTGTGTGTGTTTTGAAGTGTTTTAGAGGCAAAAGAGGAGATCAATAGGAACAAATTCCTAGGAGGAATGGAATGTTAAGCAATCGGCTTAATGCCGTAAAGTTATCGTATAGTTATTAAGGATCAGTGATGTATGGCGTGACCTTGGGGAGGCTTATGTCCAGCAGTATATATATATATATATATAATTCTATAATCAGTAATATAATTAAATAAATCTAAATATCTTATCGTTATCTTTTTACACACGATTGAAAACAGTCGAAAATTATTTTATTCTTACATAAAAATATTTATTATTTATCTTCCCGAAATTCAAAACAGTTTTCAGTACTTGTTCGTTGTAATGGATCAATCTACTGAGTTGAATAAATCGTGGTAAGAAACACGATTTTAGTTATTTTCAAAACGACTTTTATTCCATCGTATGACTTATACTATGGATATATTTGAAACCGAAATTTTAAATCGTTCAGGGAAAAATCGTTTTCTCAAAGAATAATATTCAACGTGGGCTATATCGTTGGATAAAAGTACGAGTCGGGTGCAAGCGTTCAGTGAAACGTTTCATATGTAAATGGCCCTGTAATCTGTAGGAGCTTCCAGCGACAAGACATCGATCGCCGATGGATCGGGGGCTCAGCTCTCCGACTTTACGTAATACGTTATTCGGAGAACAACAACTGAAAACTTTCTAAAACAAAAGTTTACGTCTTGTATTTTGAATGAATTTAAAATTTGCTTTTTTATACGAGCCTCTTAATAGGTACTTAATATAAGGATAATTCTTTAATATTTGTTTTGCCTAATTTAAATGTTGTATATAGACAAAACATGGTATTGATGTATTTATATTAGTTTTATAACAGTATCCTATTAGTAGTTTATGCAACTGTCATATAACGAAGGGTATTAAAACACGAGTGTGAGTTTATGAAACGAGCGCAGCGAGTTTCATAATAGTAACGAGTGTTTTAATACCCGTGTTATATGCAGTTGCATACACTACTTTATCTTCACTAATGCAATTAATCAAACAACAAGAGTAAAAGCTGACAATAGTTTATAATAAATGTTCAAATTTTGGATGGTACAATTTTGAAAGTTAATGTTAATTATTGATCCAGCAGCTGTAGCGGTCGCGGGGCAAGCAGTAGAGCTCGTAGACGGAGTCGGAATAAGTTATTATATTCTTTTTCATATAATTCAATTTCAGATCAATTCATTCAGATTTTTCTGACAAAAGATTGTGAGTTAATTTTGTTGCCAATTCTAGAATATCCGGAGGCGTACAAATATCATCGTCGCTATCCATTTTTAACTTTTAATTTATTAAATTAAATTCACGCGTACGTGTATTGTCACAGTGATTTTGCCGCCATTAAAATCTAACCAATGAGAGCGCAGCTGCGCGCATGCGCGCGATGTTATAATGAGATTTTACGATATCGATGTGGATATTATACCATCATGTGAAATTGCTTAAATTGAGTGTTTTGTTGTCTGCGCTATAACAGTAGTAATTATAAGTCAAGTATTGGAAACATAAGTAGAATGTTACAACATTAGTGTAGATAAAGTTTTTAATGAAATAGATATATGTTTAGGTATCGTTTACACGTTTAAAATATCAGAATATCTGTGTATACCTGATTACAGAACATCTATATTGTGCTATCACTGTTGTGGTAGCAAATCAGCGGCCTTTCAAAAATTTCATGATGGTATTTTTGTCAAGGTATATTATCATTTGAATTATATTAAAATAGTGTACGATTTAACCTATAACATCCCATTGCTGAGCATAGGGCTTTTTTATGTAGGAGAAGGGAAGGAGCTTAATCTACCAAGCTGCTCCACTGCAGGTTGGCGCATATGTTCTCTACCATGCATAACGATTGCTATCGGGTATTTATGATAACAACTGGGACCGACGGCTTAGTGTGCTCTTCGACGTACGGTGGGCAGACTCTCAAGGACTGACATCCAAACCGGAAAGAAATATTTGTACAAGCACCGATATCCATCCCGAGCGCCGTCAAACCGTCGGTGTTTTAGGCGACTACACGCACAACTACACCAGAAAAAGTGGTGTTGGATGTTGGGCGGTGTGGAAAAACCTACTCCCAACTCTACCCCCAATAACCTCCAGGAGCTCTAGTAACCTTACTCACCATAGGAACACAACACTACGTGAGAAAATAATTAGATTATTTAGCTGTGATCTTCTGAATGGGTGAGGTGTTTCCACAGTCGGGTAAGTACCTACTAGGGAGGATAATGGGTTAGGTTTGGCAATGCGCATGCAATGCTCCTGGTCTTTCAGGCGATCGTAGACTATGGTACCTATATCTTATCATTAGCGGACCGTATGTTTGTTAGCCATCCCTGTAGAATAATTATTATGTTTGCTCGTAAACGAAAACGATATCAATTATATCGGCAAGTAATACAACGTAGGTAGACGAATAATAGTCGAATAAGGACGCATTATTAGAGGTAACTAAATAAAGTATAGAAGATAAAGAATCCAATTGCAATGATCATTCTAATAACCCGTCGCTTACAACATCTTCATTATTTGCAATTTGTAGTTAAAATTGTCAGTTTAAACTATAGAGGTAAATTATATAGTGTGTACTTATTTATATTCTTTATTGTACCGTTAGTTATGTACTAAGCTTTTGAAGATTTCAGATAAAAACTACACAAGGTAACCACGAACGCGCCTTTCTTCTCAGAGTTCTTTTAAGAGCACAGATTTTCAAACTATCCTAGTTTTGCGATTTAATATTATTGTCATTCCACAATAAATAAATGTTCCAAATTCAAATGTATGTATATATGTATATATATAAATAAATAAGGAAAAAAGTCAATTCTGGTCAATATAAGAAAACATAATGTACATTGTACATATTTGTCTTTAAAAAATATTAATGTTTCTTACGGTTGCTTGGAAAAAAACAATAACAAATATTTTAATCTTTTCAAAAAGTTATTTCGATATTGCAATAAAACAGAAAGTCTATTCTGGATTTAAACGTTCCCCTTAAAAATTTTGAAATATAATTATGTGGCTTGTTTGTTCTATGTACCTAAGTTTTTAAACTTTCACGGTCTCTATGAACACTTTTGATTTTACGAGACTTATCGTGATTATTATTTACTAGCGACCCGCTCCGCCTTCGCACGGGTGCAATGCTGATACTAAATATAAAATAAAATTGATTGAATTTGTGACATTAGCAACCTCTAAATCTATCAGTGTTCCTCTAATATGTTACGCATGTATTATACATATAAGCCTTCCTCTGAAATCACTCTATTTACTAAAAAAACCGCATCAAAATCCGTTACGTAGTTTTAAACATCTAAACATACAGACAGCGGGAAGCGACTGTTTTATACTATGTAATGATAAACTACCGATGTTTCGGCATCGTTGCAGGCGTCGCACTTGTAGTCACTCGTGATCTAAAAGCCTGTAGAAGTATACTCATCTAGCCATTTAAGATGTTTCTGGTAATAAATCTTTATTCAATTGATAATTGTTACGAAATATTATTGCTTTGTTTCTTATTAAAATGACTGGCCTGCAGCTACGTCGCAATATACTAAAAATAGTACTTTTTCCTCTACCATATAATTTATACCATATTAAGAGGAAAGGGTACCGAAGAGACTTTTCAAAAATAGGTATTTGAATAAAATGTTTCTGTCGCGCTGCATGCCGCTACCGCGCCCCGCGCCATCTCCGCCCCGTTTTTTCTATGTGTGACTGTCGTGTTGTTAGTGTGCGTGCGCCGGCTATGCAGCTATTAATTGTTGACGATATTTTAGTATTCGCATCTTTCGTTTGTGATTGACTACGAGTACATATAGCGCATAGTGCTATTTTTCTGAATTTGGCTTGTTTTATTGAATTTGTTCTGCATCGTATTGCTGTGACTCGGCTTACTATTATTGAATTTCGTAAACTACTTATTATTTATGTTTTATTATTTTGACTTGGATACTCTTTGTGACTTGATACATTACTATATTTTTGTGGGTAATTTATGAATTAGGTATGTAATTACATGGATGAGGTGTGTGTAAGAATGGGTATTGAGATACATACATAATTATAGTGTATACATGTAGTATATAGTATAAGTGTAAGAATAATATATATATTATGTAATGTAGTACATACATAGTATAAAACGTTTGTCTTAGTACCTATATAATTTGTAATGTCTCATGTTTGTCGCAGTTATTAGTACATAGGTATAGGTTATATGTATTAATTAACATATAATTGCGGCGATATAACAATGGTTAAAAATAATATTATAATTAAAGAAAAAAAAAACAAGAAAAGCCGCCTGCGTGAAGAACAACTATTAGAAAGTCAACTAAAAAGGCCTGAACAAGATAAAAATTCAATAATTACACAAAGATAGCTAAATAAATCACAACAATTTCACACATTATGTACTGTACACTCACAAAAATCATGAAGGCGGCTTTTTCAATTATTATTTTATTTATGTTTTTTTAGTTAGGCAAATTACGTAATCTATTCAATTTTTTTAAAGAGTGGTTGATTAACATGACATAACATAACAATACACTTTATTGTACACCAACAGAAAATAATAATACGTATCAAATTGATTTTTAACCGACTTCCAAAAAAGGAGGAGGTTCTTAATTCGACTGTATTTTTCTTTTTTTTTTGTATATATTTTACTTCAGAACTTTTGACTGGGTGGACCGAGTTCGACTTGTACGCAAAGGAAAAAAAGCCGACTTCAATTACATCGACATGTAATACAACAAAGGTAGACGAAAATATAGTCAAGTAAATACGCGTTATTAAAGATTACTCAAAAAGTTCTTATCAGATCTCGGTAAGATTAAATATGACTACACGATAAACATCAGCTTTCGATTAAATTAAAAATAATCAAAATCGTTACACCCAGTAAAAAGTTACGCGGTATAATACAACGTAGGTCGACGAAAATAGTCAAGTAAAAACGTATTATTTATATAACTCGAAAAGTTGTTGTTAGATCTCAAATAAACTTAAGTGAGACCAAATGACACACACCACCTTTCGATTAAAAAAAATTGTTGAAATCGGTCCACTCAGTCAAAAGTTCTGAAGTAACATACATAAAAAATACAGTTAAATTGAGAGCTTTCTCCTTTTTTGGAAGTCGGTTAAAAATAGAAACCGATTTTACACGTCTATAGAATTCCTAAGTCGACAAGCTTGAACAGTGAAAGATTTAGTATAAAAGACAGAGGAGTGAGCGGGTAATTCAAGAAGTAAGCTTTCCTCAGAACGAAGACTGCGTTCATTGGAATCACTAAGAAATTTAAATCGTCGTTTTAGATAAGCAGGTACAACAGGGTTAAAAAGAATAGAGTAAAGTAAGTTGAGAATATACGTATTCCCGCAGTAGGGAATTGGGTGCCACTCAGGGCGTAACTACTGCCGTATCAGCCGTATCAATGATACGGGGCCCCCTATTTACAGGGTATTACAGGTAAGGTGTGTAAGCAAAAATTTGTAAAATATTATCCACAATGTCACTTAATCTTGTGCTTCCTGGAAAAAAGAATAAAAAAATGGCATACATACCTATAGAGTTTTCACTTCAGAAATGACTGAAGTCTGAAAAGCAATCCCCTTTTATCCAAGTCAAGCGTGCGCCCAATTGTGGATAACATTCTGTATCGTTTATTTCGGGATTCAGTTAATCATTATGAACAATGAATTAATCTTTTTTTATATAAGAATGGGGCACACAAGCAGACGAAGCCATCTGATTTATAACGGCTACCGTCGCCCATGGCCTTTAGAGAAAAGATGTAGACACTAGACGCTTGAAAACCCCCAAATTTTAGTAAGGTCATTCCACACTTTGAATGTACGCGGAAAGAATGCGCACGAATCTCACACATTGGTTGCAAACCACTGGTGGATACTATTAGCACCACTAGACTTCTTGGCATCGAAAGAATGCAGAACACGACAAACGACACTGCTCATAGTGCACATTACGCATCGCGTGCTCGCACCGTGGAATGCTCGATGGTGCTTTTCCCTCATCGTCAAGAGTTGAATTCGACGCAAAAAGAGTGCAAAGAATTTTCGCTTACTTTTTCGCATAATGTGCCAGAGAGCCTTCAGGTTCGCGCAATGATGGAAGTGTAGACTAAAAAACGTTACCTTCGACAGCTTTTGTAAGAAACAAAAGGCACGGGTTCCATTTGGAAAGCCCAATAGTCTCTCGCCAATTCTGCTGTGTTTGAACTTTGCCCTAGCGATTTACTACCTGTAAGACCTGGAGGCAGCGTTGAATCTCTTCTTCAGGTTATGCGCCTGTGAATCCCCCTTATAGATGCGGAAGATTCATAGGAATTCACTAATAGTATTGGCCTCACAGGCTGAAGCGAACGATCCCCCGCATCTATTGCTGCAGGTCAAGGCTAATAACTCTCCAGCTTGGAACTACAAGCTCTTTAAATTAGCTTAAAATCCGAAATTCAAAACATTCATTCCATTAAAGAACTCATGGAATTATTACTGATAAAATTCAATAACCTTGCATCCAGTTTTCCGGAGGTATTAACTTGATGTTTTTCAAAACTAAAACTGATAAAAAATTAACTAAGGATTTCGATGGAACAGGAACAGCTACAGCAGACTACACTCACTATTGTCTATTCTAGGAGGAAGTAATAACTTATAATCAATAAATATTTATTTTAATTCAATGCAAGCATTTTTTTGTGAGAAATCTTTACCCATCATTTGTCTGCCCCCCCCCCACTAATTTTGATACAGGGCCCCAAGGTTCCCGGGGTTCCAAGGAATGCTACGCCAGTGGTGCCACTTGAGTTTTTTACGCAATTCAGAAATATGATTCTATTTGCGAAGTCCAAATACGAATCGCATAGGTACATAGATTCGACCTAATTTAATAATCTGCTCCTCAGTAATGTCAAGAAAACAACTAAGCAATTTTTTACCGATGAAAAAAACAGAGAAGGTTCTAAAGTCGCTACGTACCTATATTTATTTATGTTTGACCATGCATAACTTTTTACAGTGTACTGTGTGGCTACGGTACTAAAGAATTCAGCCACCCCCTCTCTTCCCGTGGGTGTCGTAAGAGGCGACTAAGGGATAACACAGTTCCACTACCACCTTGGAACTTAAAAAGCCGACCGGTGGCAGGATAACCATCCAACTGCTGGCTTTGAAATACACAGGCCGAAGACGGGCAGCAGCGTCTTCGGTGCGACAAAGCCAGCCCTGCGGTCACCAACCCGCCTGCCCAGCGTGGTGACTATGGGCAAAACACATGGGTTCACGTTGTTTTTGGCGTGAACTTGAACCTATGTCCAACAGTGGACTGTATAGGCTGTAATGAATGAATGAACTTTTTACAGAGTATTCCGAAATTGATAAAAAAATATATTGGAAAGAGTAAACCCCGAAGTTGTTTTTCGCCTAGCAGGCGAGGAAGAAGCGCGGCTCGCAGCTTGCTTGGCATAGGCATGGGAAAGAGCAGAGTCCTAATTTTTTAAACTTTCTTATTCTATTTTTTATTAGTATTACGGTAATAATAATCATAATATACTTTTTTGAAATCCTTGTATTGAGCCCTCTAATTTGATACCAAAAACAAACAACACAGTTATTTACCATAATTATCATTGTTATTTGTTAGCGAAACCCTTCGTTAGCCCAGGTTTACACAGTGTTACAATAAAAACCGCATATACAAATACGGTTTTATTGTAGTTATGAAAAGAGAAATTATTTAATTTTGTTAATACGAATTTTAGAAAATATCGACTAAAAATAACATCACTAGTGTATCGATATAATTGTCGACTATGAGGCATCACTTCGCTGGCGTATATACGTATTGCTTTGACCCTTCCCTCCCCCAGACCTATCCCCCAAAAAGCAAGAAAGGGACAACTGCAGCTCAGACCGTTTTAGGTATATAATTTTTGACCAAAACAGTGTTTCGTAGTCGACTGTTTTCTCCTCAAAACATGGCAATTTTTTAAAAAAATTTTTTTTAGAAAATAAAAGAAGACTTCGGCTATGCCCCTATGTTTTCATTTTTTTGAAAATATGCATATATTTTTTTTAATGAGTGTCTGAAAATGTACAAAAAATTATGCAATATTTCGAGTTTTTGAAGTCTCCTAATTCCTATGATAATAAGAATATGAAAAAAATCAAAACATAGGGGCATGGTCATGGCAGCAAAGAGTTCTATGTCATAAAAATATTTGATCTAGTGTCATTATCCAGGGAGAAAACAGTCGACTACGTTTGTATGGAGAAAGACCCGGTACCCTTTCCTCTTAAATGTTAAGAGATAGGGTGACAAGAGTTGTGTAAAGAAGTTTCGGGTCGTCGGCGCTTCTCAAGGCATTTCGGACCGGAAGTTACGGCACATAAACTAACGCAAGAGATTTGTCATGACTTTTTGTACGTGGTTGTTAAATCCTGTTTGAAATGAATTTTTTGTTGATTAGTATTCATTTCTTTAATGGCGGAGTAAAACTTACTGTTTATCGTGAAGCTCTTTTATATTTGGAAAGATAAATACTTAGTTTAAAAAAATAATAATATAAATCTATTAGTAAATACGAATTGATGATTATCAAGTCAGAGCTATAACCATTATTATAATCTATACTAATTGTAGTTCCAAACAAAAAAAAAATAAAAAAAAATTAAACGAAGTTAACATAAAGGATGACTTAAATGATCTAATGTTAATGTGTAACACTAAAGTAATAAATTATATGACTTTATTACATCAGTTGTTCAATTAATACATTCTTGGTTACGCATAATTATTCAAGTTTTTTTTATTAAAGAAAATTTACTTTATTGTAATGTTTTTCCCTTTCACTCATAAGATATCTCATCTTCTTGAAAGTACATGAACATCAGTCACATAATATGCCAGGGTTATTACAAACAAGAATCTGAGTAACATTATGAAACGAGAAAATTTACAGTAGATTTAACTTTGGGAACGAATTCACGAGTTCCGGCTGTTTTTCAACGTATGGAGAGGAGAATGGGCTCATATTTTAGCCGTCGCTACTCCATTAGTGACGTAGGAACCCCAACCAATATGGCGTGGCAGGGCGAATCTGCAGTGACAGGGGCATTCACCCCGTTTGCAACCAACCCTCGTTTTTGTTATAAAATCGATATAATTTGAGTAACAGTTGCTTTTGACATAAAAGATTTTAGTTATTGTATATTATATATTATGCATTTTTTTATACATATATATAAAATACAATTATTTTCATAAAACATTTTTTTATATTTGTATATTTTATAAATGATGTAGTATATTAATACAATATTTTTAATATAATTAATCAGCTTACGTAATGTAAGTGTGAATAAATAATGAATGTTATTCTTCCATCATCTGCTATTTAACGAATTGTCTAGTCACAATCAATACATTTAGTCGTTGCTGGCTTCACGCCAGACTAAATGAATTTTAATGCAAATCTCGACTTTGTACCCACGTATACTTCAAACTTCAAGCATTGCAACGGTTTCAGCTAAAGTTTAATAACTTCGCTCACAATCGCAAGCTTTATGTATTCTTGCATCGAAATCTTAAAGTTTAAAAGTAGCGCCATCGTACACGTTTTACTTTATTTCTCGCCACGAAACCTAATGTTAGAATGATAACATACAAAGTTGTAAAATGGCGTTTTGAAGTATACTCATTTACATTACAATCTGAATTTTACGATTTCAAATTGTTACATTTTTGCACGCTATGCTTACACTTGAAATAAAAATGCAATTAAAATTTGTTAGTACTACAGTAAGTAAATGTCACGTGTCCTCGTGGCATGCTAGTAGATAGCACGAAATTGATTCCAGCAGTGACTGGAGAGTGGAAATGGCATATTAAATTAGTGGCATGTCTAGCATCATTTTGTTTCGTTTCATTTCATGTATTTTGTGTTGAAAATGTCACAACTGCTATTAAATATCGCCGTTCAGTAGTCACTCGACTTGGCCGTAAATTGAAAGACTTGCTAAGCAAGGTGGCTGCGATGTAAACATTACTCACTTGTAAGCTACTTTTATGTTCTAAGAAGTTTCTTAATCACACAATGGGCACAAGACAAACCGCCATAGCATTTTGTAATATGTTGTTAGCATACTCTACTCTCATTGTGCAAAAACAATTGGTGCTTGACCTGTTTTTGAAAGATTGTCTGTGAATATACTATATAATATTTCTTCCGCAGTGTACCTAATATATTTAACAAAGATTTCTTAACAAGTCTAAATCTTTATCGCATTATTATATTTCACTAATTGTTTATTTTAATAATTGTTGTGAATAATTATGTGTGAAATGAGTGAATTACGATTTTTTAATTTTTTAATTTACACTTTTATAGCCTATAATTAGCAGCTACTAGCAGGAAGTAGGAAAGCTTCCTGTGTTTCTAAATTTTTACGCATATGTAAATACTTATATGAACGGAATTGTTTATTTACGTTAATAGAAACATACGACTTTTCATCGCATAGTCATTAGTATTTTAATGTAATTTTTATTCTGTCGGGAATTCTCGTTAAAGTCTTTACATGTAGCTGCTAATAGAATACGGTGAAAAAGCGACTGCGATTCATCGTTACCGCAATGTAACGTGCCAAGACCTGTTAATGCCTTCAAAGTAATTTTCCAATTTTCTTTTCAATTTAAAGCAAAGCTCCACTTTGAAAACTTTGATTTTGTTACCAAGTTAACCACTACAAGGTATTTTTTTGAACTGTTATGCCAGGTTGCTTTGAAGATTTATTTGGTTCAAAGTAATATAATAATTTTATAAGTCAACAAATTCATACTGTAGTATTAGTTAAGCAGGAATTTAATGGTTACTTTTTCTATATTTTCACATTAATATCAATATTATCTAAAAGATGTGATGGTTGTGATCCTAGTAGAATTCGAACGGTCATCGTCTTGTTCATTTTGTGAATGTTAAACTACTTATCGAAGAGTCCTTATTCATTATATTCACCTGAGTTCTATTATTTTTAACCGGCTTCCAAAAAAGTATTAATATTGTATTTTTTTTTATTTATGTTACTTCAGAACTTTTGATTGGGTGGATCGATTTTGATAATTTTCTTAATCGAAAGGTAGTGCGTGTTATGTAGTTCCATTTAAATTCAATTGAGACCTGACAAGTACTTTTCGAGCTATGTCTAATAATGCGTATTTACTTTACTATATTTTCGTCGACGTACGTTGTACTTCTTTCTTCTTTCTTCGTTCTTTACGTTACTACGTTGTGTTATAGTATCGCATAAATTTTGACTCGGTATACCGATTTTAATGATTCTTGTTTTAATCGAAAGCTGATGCTTGTCTCGTAGGACCATTTAAATTTGAATGAGACCTGATGAGTACTTTTTGAGTAATATTTGATAACGCGTATTTACTTAACCATTTTTTTTGTCTACCTACGTTGTTATTACTTGTCAATGTAATTGAAGTCGTTTATTTTTTCTTTGCCTGCAAACAATTATTTTAAATTAGTAATTTGTACATATATGCATTTTACTCTTCGCAGAACATTGATATTAAACACGAATTGATTATATATTTACACTAATACTAGCTGTGCCCGCGGCTTCGCCCGCGTTGAAATCAGTGTGTCACAAAGTTTTCCCGGTAAACTTCCAGTGAAACTCTCGTCAAAATCGGCTTAGCCATTCCGTAAACCTTCCTCTTGAAGCCCTCTCGCCATTGGTGATACCGCATGAAAATCCGTTTAGTAGATTTTGAGGGAATCGATCACATACACTTTTGGGGACTATGTTTTATAATACACTACGCGTTATATACTGTTTACGCCCTATAAGAAACCTACCTGCCAAATTTCAAGTTTGTAGCTGTTATAGTATCGGAGATTTCGTGATGAGGGAGTCAACCTACCATCCCCCGTTTTAACCGCAAAAGGGAGTTAAAGATACATTATTTGGACACCTTCTCATCATTTATAGAGCATACATTTTAAATTTCAAGTCTCTTACTCAAAACATAGGACTTTCATACAAACTTCCAACCCCCGTTTTACCCCCTTAAGGATCGAGTTTCGTAAAATCCGTTCTTAGCGGACGTCTACGCTCCACAAGGAACCTACCTGCCAAATTTCAAGTTTGTAGGTGGTATAGTTTCGGAGATTTCGTGATGAGTGACGATAGATTATAAAGAGGTCAAGTTTCTAACTTTGTTTGTTTGTAAATTAATAATAATAAATAATAACGAATAATCCGATCACGAAAATTATTTCACTAACAGAAATTTACACTATTCAGGAGTGATATAGGCTATATTTTTTATTATTTATTTATTTATTAAGCTATTTATTAAGCATTTTAGAACAACATAGGCATATTTTATTGTTATTGAATAAAAATTCAGTGAAAAATCTTATATATAAAATTCTCGTGTCACAAGATACGTAAGTTAAGTTACAATACTCCTCTGAAACGGCTGGACTGGTTTTTATGAAATTTTGTGTGCTTATGCGTGTGCGGGATTGAGACTCAGCCAACATCAATTTTTATACAGTTCACTTATAAGGCAGGTGATTAAGGGGGTTAATAACAAATATGGCAAAACGACGTTTGCAGGGTCAGCTAGTATGTTATATTTCCTTTAAAAATATTCTTTAAAAAAATAATATTATTATTATTGATTTTGCAATTTCAAATACAAATACTACCGTGGAACTGAAACACTATGCAAAATTAATATTGCAATCCTTATGGTTTACACTAATAAAATTAATATCAGATATCGTAACCTCGCGGTGGGATTTTGGTTCAATCGCTTCCGTTCTGGATATTTTGATCTTAGCCGATAAGCCATTCGGTTGCTCGGAGCTCAGAGTCGATATGGTTATATTTATTACTATAATTGAAACACATAGATCTAAATCGCATTTTAAAGATCATCAGCTCTCAATTTTAACTACACGACACTTAATCATTGACTGACAATAGCAAAAACTTAGCGTCAAAACACAACAAACTAGCGTCATAAAATAAATCTTTGTGGATCTTGTGTGAGAACCGATAAACCAATCGCGGTACTGGTTAAATACAGAGGCGAAACTCCTAATCCCTGTTTCAAACTCAAATTGAGTGTAAAAAAGGCAGTTCATTAATAGATGGTATAGCTATATGTATGTCACTGTTGTTAATTACAATTTCATTAACAAAACTGACAGCGACTGTCGAGTGCATAATAATTTTATTTTAATTACACGTTGTTATTTTAATTTTTACGGTTAAGTTACTTTCTCAAATACTTTTGTAATATTTTAAATAAAAAATGTAGCACTACTGATTCCTCTTTCTAGCCTTTGCAAGATTTTCTGTAAAAATTTCAAATGACACTTATTGCTTTTTCTTTATAAAGCGCCTACAAAATGGAAATTTTTGTCATTAATATTCACGTCAAACAAAATTTTTATTTAGTATATAAATTAGGCGTAAATTATTTACATTTTGATATTATGCTAATAAAGTACTTATTTTTGTTAAAACTTAAAAACATATTAATATTTGAATATTTATTTTGATTATAAAAGTATATTTGTTTTAATATTACCTAAGCACGTACCTATAGATAACTGAAATTATTATATGATACAATTTATTAAGGTTGATTATTACTTTTACAATACATTTTACAAATATTCCTGATTTTACCATTGTCTTTATTTAATATACGTATTTAATAATTTGATAGTTTTAATACCTAGCACCTACCTAAAGTACATAGCTGTATTAATATGAATTAAAAAAAAACACATTTCCAAAGTTATTAATTTTAAATTGTATTATATTTTATTATAATGATATCACATTCTATTTTATTAGATAAAAATAGCAATGATTTTAAAAATATATAATTAAGTGTGTATCGTCTGTTTAAACAAAATAATTTTTATGATAACTTGAAAAAACAGATAGTTATGTGATAAAAAGCGATTAAAGTTTTGATGAACGTTTCTGCTATACTTTAATATATTTTTATATAATTGAAGCAGTTTCATTCGGTTATGTTTTATAGTTTAATCACATAGAATGTGCAGAATTTACATGAAGCGAGATTAGTAGATACTTCGAGCGGAAACTAATTTTTTGTGCAGTCGAAGTTTATAATAAATTTTTATCTAATTTAATATACTTTTGAATTTACATTTCTGGTAAATTGGCGTCTCTTTTGCGTTCAAACAATTAATTATCTTACGTTTCACAATATAGTTTGAGTCTCACAAAGAACAATAGGTTTTTATGAACCATTTATGACTTTAATTTAGACTCTTATACATATATTAATTATATAAAACAATTTAAGACAAATGCCGATATAATAAAGTTAAATTGTATAATTATATAATTGCAGAAAACCAAAGGCATGTTTAATTTTTTACCGTAGTATAAAAAAAAAATGAAAATATGAATAGATTCATTCACTTAAGTCTACGCACGTTAATTCAAGTCCGACAGAAGTATCATCGATTACATCATATTGGTATTGTTTCATTGGAGCATGTCGATGTGATTTATAGAAAAAAGATAGCTCCGGGAATATAATCGGGAATGTCGGTATCCGTGATGGCGTCGCGAGGGCACTGCTCCGGCGCCATTGTCGCTGGTCAGCGGCGTGTGGCGAGCAGCGGACCACGAAATCGTTCCCAGCCGCCACGCAGCGTCTCTTACGTACCCGTTTTTAGGGCTCCGTATTAAAACTGTTCTACTGTCCTATTACACTAATTGTTAAATACCTATAATAATCACTGACTGATGAACTGATATAATAATTACAGTATATTTATTACTGCAATATATTGTATATCACTGTAAACTATCTACTGTAACTATATTTATCTAACCTGTATGTATACCTGTATCGCGATATAATACGAAAATTAACAATATTAAAAATTCTTATCGTCATACATCACAGTTATATACGAACTCATCGTAATGTCAGATTTGTGGAATTATCTACAATAGTAAAGTAGAACAGGATAAAAATTTAAAAATGAAATTAAAATTCTCATTCTTTACTATCCCACTGTTTTTTTATTGATAAAGCCGCTCGCTGTTGCTAATTGGTCTTATGACAAGATTTAATTAATATAATTTATTTCGAAATTTACAATATTATTTTAATACGCACCATGTTAAATATTTTGTTTGCACTTGGTGTCTAAAAATTATGTTATACTACGGAGTGATCACTACAGACTGATATGATCACTACAAGAGCAAATTATTAAATAACTGTAAACAACAATTAAAAAAAACATTAAGTAATTAATTATGACTTTCATATAAAGTTATACAGAACCGTTAGGATTCGAGTTCAACACGAATTTGGCTCGTTTTTAGTTACCGACGACGACTACAACAGTAATTTATGGGTTATTAGTGTCGTTGCTTCCTAATGTTTAAAAATATTTAGACTACTTTAGTAAGACTAGTACTTAGTAAGACTCTTTTAGTAATTATGTACAAGTATAAATGAAACCGTTATGCAAATGGTATGTGTTATAGCCAAATATATCAATTACTCGTTTTATATATTTCTAAATATTCACTTAACATATTTTTAAACAAATAGGTATATGCTTCGCTTACTTCAGCCTGTAACAATTGAAATATGAACTTATATTTTTTTTTGCATAAATAATAGTCGTCATATGTTTAAGATTTGCGAAATAGCCTGTGACGGAAAAATTTAATTAAAATTTGAATTAATAATTGTTATTTTATGTTCACATGATTTATAAATTGCTCAAAACTTTTTTTTTCGTACCTATTTAAACTTGTCTATTAATAATGATTATGATAATGGTATTTTAAAGTTCATTCATGGGTACTGAAATTCAATTGTTATTTATATTATAAATGAAAATATTTAAAAAGAACTAAATGTCGATTCTATTACAATTTTCGCGTAACAAGGGTTCTTAAAGATTGTGTTTGCTAGTTTTGTTATTCTTCGAATTCAATGACTTGAAACTAATATTTGAATTATTCTGTGAAGATAAGGTCAATGATCTTTAGCCGATTTCTCTTTATGTAGCTGAATAATACATTAAACTCATTTGGATGATAATACAATAAATCTTTTAGAAATTATCCTTATAACTATTTAGGATACTGTCATATGATATTTAAAATAAATAAGACATGATAAATATTTTAATTTTATTAATATTGTCACATTTTCAAATCTATAGTTGTTCATATAATTTTAATGTTTTTATTATTTTTTAATTTTTAATTAATTTAATAATAAATACTTAATACTACGCATTTCGATTAAAATTACATTATGAAATGAATAAATAATTATTATTTATAAACTGTATTATATGGAAAAATATGAACATATCTATATTTTTTTTTAAATTAATAACACCGTTATAAACTTCGCCTTTTAAATACATTATTAGATCCTAATATGATTACTTAACAGTTTCAAATAACACAAAGTCAATAGGTATATCATAAATTTCATATGCACCATAAAAGGAGTCTTATAAAGTTACCTGTTGATTGTATAAATCTTTCTTTTACCATCTCTTTGTAAACAGTATTACATTACATTAAGACTAAAAATAAAAAAATAAAATAGATTCTAAGATAATTTATTTTCTGGCTGTATTCCATTTTTGTGTTAATTTGACACCCACCTTTAAAGATACTTCTGGACTAAGATTCTTTACAGCCAGTGTTTTAAATTTTTTCTAACCTTTTCTTAGGAAAATAAAATATATTTAAGGTTAGCGTAGTTCAGAATTTAATATTTTAGTCAATTTTTTATAAGCATTAGAATATACCCTTCTTTTTAACCGACTTTCAAAAAAAAGGAGGTTCTCAATTCGATTGTATTTTTTTATGTTTGTTAGCTCAGCATTTTGACTGGGTGGACCAATTTCAATGATTTTTTTGGACGAAAAGCTATGCATGTTATGTGGTCAAATTTTATCCCATTTAAATTCAATTGCGTTTTCACAAGTACGTATTATTTTTTCGTGTAATGTAATGTAATGTAGGTCACATTGTATTTACACGTCGATGTAATTCAAGTCGGTTTTTTTTCATTTGCGAGCAATTATTTTATCATCAGCTTATCAAACATAATTATACGACTTAAAATAAAATGTACGAATGCTTTGGATTATCATATTCATGCCTAGTTTATTATACAACATTTAATGCGGTTGCTTTTTAGTTTTAACTGTATTATATGTATTAAAATTAGTAACTCGTAATAAAAATATACCATATTTATAATAACATATTTAAACATTATCTAATTAGTCACCCGTGAAATTAATAAGTGAAATCGAAATTAAAATTCGTTTTCAAGTAGACAAATCATTTTAAGTTCTTATCAAAAAGGGTCGATGGGCTATTCATTCTCGGATCATCCTATTATTACTTCTGAAAATTCTCGGCAAAAGAAAAAAGGGATCATAACAAAATTTATTCAATATAATATAAAAAACACATTTTATCGCTAGTACCTTAAACATAAAGTGAAGAGAAAAGCCGAGGAACGCCTTAGAAAATAATTTTGAAGGGTGACCGTCAAACAATTTATCGTTTTCTGCAAAAAGTTCGTAAAACATGAAATAAGTTTAGGGGCCGATAAAGGCTTAAAGAATGGATAGATACATAAGTAGTGGAAATCAGTTCAAATTTAAAAGTGTGTTTGGCTTTATTGGGACGTCGACGGCTGACGATATTTTAATCTTGGCTACGTATAACCCGATGAAATATACTGTTTCGTCTTGAAAATTATATCAAAACTTATAATTAGTAGATATGTCTGTTTTTATTAACAAATTACGTGTTATCTGCTTAATTCGTTGTGATTTGGGTTAATATTAATTTCTAAAATGAAATCGAATAAAATCCGCTTAAATATTAATACTTGTTTTCGTATCTTAAAAATTTTAAGGTATATAAATAATATTCATTAATATTTGCGATACAAAGTAATCACGCCTTTAATGAAAAGAAATTTGACTAAACACGACAAAATCGAGATTGAAAGGGTCATAATCAAAACGCATAATTTTTGGATATAGGAACCTTTAAGGTGTCACATGTTCTGTTTCGAATATTTCACAGACGAAATAACCAAATGATTCCTATAAATAATCGGATACGGTCCTCTAATTTCATCGAATTCAAAGCACATCATTTTTTTTCTAAATTTACTCATAGCCCTGTTGGATGTTTGATGTGTTTTTTTTATGTTTATTTTTCTTGTTGCAGCTCGTTCTCTAGTTCTTTCTTTCCCTTTACGGAATTATGCGCTGTGATGGTGTGAAAATGACGGTGGAACAAGAAAATATTGAGCATGACTGTGACCGGCACCTTCACGACCTCAGTTCCAGTGGCATCATTTACAAGCAAATTAGACATTCCATCTAAAGTGTAGTTCAGTGATAATTGCTTAAGTTTATTTAGCTAATTTGTTTAATGTATTATTATTGTCATTTGTTAATATATTTTCTTTATTTTAGTTTTGTTAAATCTGTAGGTGTCTGTATGTTTTGAAAACGTCACTTTCCTACTTCTAGTTTTCTTCAACTACAGTGCATCTTATTAAATATTTATTTATGGAGTAATAACTGAATGATAAAGCAATTTACGGGATATCGTTTTGAGGGATTGCAATCACTATCCGTGACGATAATTCATTATTACAATAAAATTAAAAGTTTGACACTTTATAGTATACATAGTATAAAACAACGTCACTTCCCGCTGTCTGTGTGCTTAGATCTTTACAACTTCGCAACGAATATTGATTCGGTTGTCTTTAATAAACAGAGTGATTCCAGAGAAAGGTTTATATAAAGTATATAAACCTTATAATACATGCATTGTGTACTAGAGGAACACTGATAATCTTAGAGGTTTCTAATGTGATGTCGTAAATAAACACATTTTTGGCGCTTACATTGTAAATATTTATTTTATATTAATTTATTAGGCATTGCACCCGTGCAAAGCCGGGGCGGGTCGCTAGTTTAATTATAAGACTGACCAGTCATTGTAAGACATTTGTCATATTCAACATTCGACATAATATGGATATTAGTGTTAAGAATTATTATTTGATGACGCGTTGGTGCAACGGTCATAGCCTGGCACTGGCTGTTGCGCTGGCGATGGCGGTCGCAGGTTAGATCCCCGCTCACGAAAAACGTTTGTATTGGTCATATAGATGTTTGTTGTGGTCTGACCGCTTATACTTGTGTGTTGTATGTGTTTCCGGATGCCCGACACAGGAGAAACTTGTACTGGGGTGGTAACCCACAGCCCCAACCCCCTGGTTGGGTGGGCTGCGTTGAGTGTGAAGCGCTTATTATTATTATATTACATAGAACTCAGAATTAGTAGCGTAAAGTAGTAGTAGAAGTAGAAAACGCACAAATTTAAAAAATAAAATTTGTGAATTATAAACTAGCGGTCAGGTTTTATTTTGTCTTGAAATAATCGCAATTCATAAATTGTGAAACGGCGTGAAGCTCGCTAATAATTTTATGGCTATCGATTTTCATTTAGCTCTTAAACGGGTCATTATAGCAGTGTGTTTTCGAGTAAAGCGCCGTCGACGGTGGAAAGGCAATATTGCTCTTTGTGCCACCCTGTGTAATAATGGAGTGATTAATGGTTCAAGCAATAGATGAAGCAAGTTCTTTGTCAGTTTGCAAATATTTGCTGATTGTATGATATTGAATTTATGCTGCCAACATCACAATCAATTCCTTTGATGTCCCGAGTCTTTTCATAGTACGACTAGCTTTTGTCCGCGACTACATAGATACGCGTGGAATTCGTAATTAGGCATCTTTAGTATAAGATTAGATTAGTATTCTCGTGGAATTCCAAATTAGGTATCTTTACTGATACCTCGGGAATTTAATTACAGATGATGTAAGTGCAAGGTTATAATATTAATCAAGTTTTTACAATAAGCGTGACGATATACCTAGAAACCATGCAGTAATTTGTGTTTGGCGCGTAAAAAATGTACACTAAGAAGGATGAATAGATAGATATATATACACTTTAAAATCTAACAAAAAAACATATTTCTGTTTTATTACTAAACATCTTCTTTACGCTTCAGCCTCTAATATCCCACTACTGGACATAGGCCTCTTTCCCTATGTGGGAGAAGGATCAGAGCTTAATCCACCACGCTGCTCCAATCGAGTTGGAGGATATATTCCCTATTACGAGTAACGATCGCTATCAGGTGTACATGATAACAACCGGGACCGACGGCTTAGCGTGCTCTCCGAGGCACGGTGGGGAGATCCACAAGGACTGCACAAACACCCATACCACGGCAAACACCTGTATGGCCAATACAAATGTTTGTCATGTGCGGGGATCGAACCCGCAACCGCCAGCGCAACAGGTACTATACTCTGTATATTTGTTCATCTTAAGTTTCTCTCTTGAAATATTTTTAATTTATGTAAATGAGCATATTTATTAGTTTTTCAAAAGATTGCTCTTAATGCTTTGTGTATCAGCTTGTAATTAGATGCAACTTTTATAAAAGGAGAAGCATAATACACTACAATAAGAAGCATAATTCTAACACTTATAGATTTTAGTAACGCTTTTAACGCGGTGGATCACGATTTGTTACTCGCTCTAATATCTCGAATTAACATCTCTGACGTTGCTCTTCAGTGGTTTTCTTCATATCTTTGGGGACGCAAGCAAGCGATATGCATTGGCTCTAAGCGTTCTGATTGGTGCGACGTTGCTGCGGGCGTTCCTCAGGGTGGAATTCTCTCCCCACTACTATTCTCACTATTCATTAATTCTATTACTTCTATACTTTCCTGTCAGTACCACCTTTACGCTGATGACTTGCAGCTTTATGCACAAACTAGCATCGACCGTCTTGATGATACCATTGCTAAGCTTAATGATGATCTTTCGCGTATCTCGGTCTGGACCAAAAATTTTGGAATTAATGTCAATCCCTCTAAATGTCAGGCTATGATTGTTGGGAGTTCTCGTCAACTATCAAAAATTCAACAACCTACATCACCTCTCTTTTTCAATAACGTGGTTATCCCGTTTTCCTCTAAGGTTAAGGATTTGGGTGTGACTTTGGATTGCTCTCTCAGTTGGGCGGATCAGGTTCGTGAGATATCTCGCAGGTTTTATGCATTCTTTCATTCTATCTTGCGCTTTAAAAATTTTCTTCCCGTGAAGGCCAAGATTGATTTAGTAAATTGTTTTCTTTTACCTATTATTGATTACGGCGATGCTTGCTACCCTGACTTAAGCGAGGAGCTCCTGATCAAGCTGCAAAGACTGCAAAATACTTGCATTCGCTTCATTTATGGGCTGCGCAAATACGACCATATTTCGTCCTACCGGTCTCAACTGCAATGGCTGCCGATTAAAGAAAGGCGAAAATTGAGAATTCTCTGTACCCTCTATTCTGTAATTTCCAACCCTTTTGCTCCTTCTTATTTAAAATCTAAATTTAATTTTCTCTCTAACACTCATTCTAGGGATCTTCGTTCTTCTCTTAACCTTACTCTATGCATACCTTCTCATAAATCTGGTTTTGTGTCTAATTCTTTTACAGTTAATGCCATCAGACTGTGGAATGAGTTACCGGTCAACATCAGGAACTCTCCTTCTCAACTTTCTTTTAAAACCCAGGTTAAAAAGTGGTACCTAAAAAAACTCTGTCAATAGCCCCTCCTTATTTATCTTTTTACTCTCCTCATCTTAGGCCTACATTAAATATAACTTCATGTCATGACATTTCTTCGTGTGTTTACTTTTGTTTGAACGTATTTTTTTTTTTCTCTTTTTTATATATTTTGTTTGTAGTATGTATATATGTATATATATAAGTATATTTATGTATTTATATGCGTATGTTTATTTTGCTTGTATTGTTTTATAGTCCTACCTACACTTACTTTTACTATTTTTTTTACGCCTTAAGGTTGACTGGTAGATAAGGCTGTACGGCCTTAAGTCCGCCTTTTGCGCAACGTGCTATCTTGATGTGTTGTTATGTTGTTTTTTTTTTTTTTTGGAGTTGTGTAATAAAGTTTGAATAAATAAATAAATAAATAATATTATTTATTATATTACGGAGCCTGTTCATTTTAGATATCAATTCCTGCAAAAACGAAATATTGCTTTTTTCTAGATAAACAGGTTACTAAAAATACAAAATAACAGTGAGTATATATTTATACATTAAATAAATAAACGTAAATTAAAAAAAGCATATAAGCTTTTAAACAAACATTGCAAGTCAATTAGAAGCTCTTTGGGTTTGTTTTTCAAAGCTTTTTTTTCAATTTATGTAACACTGAAAAAAATATTTAAAATTCACTGTTCTCCGCCGTATTTTACAGGTATTTTGCATAATTTTAAATTACGTTTAAGCTTTTACCCTTTTTACTGGACAGTCCGGGAGGTGTCTTATGAAATGTATGTATACGTTTTTAATCATGTGTTGCAGTTTAAGCACATTGAAAGAATTTAACAACATAGCTTTTGTCAATTTACATAACAATTAACTAAAGAAGGACGCAGTAAAATATATTATTTCTATTCAAAGATCATTTAACAATGATTGTAATGAGAATTCTTCATATTTATCCTTTTACTAACTGACCCCGCACACGTTATTTTGCCAAACATGTTATAAGTCCCCCTTAATCCCCCCCCTTATAACTTAGGGGTATGAAAAATAGATATTAGCCGATTCTCAGACCTACCCGATATGCACACAAAATTTCATAAAAATCGGTCCAGCCGTTTCGGAGGAATATGTTAACTAACATTGTGACACGAGAATTTTATATATAAGAAGATTATATACCTGTAATATATTTTTTAAATATTGTATGTTATACTATATAATCTGACTCTCAGTGGATTCTTGCCAGGTGAGCTGGCGTTCTTCAGTAGTTTTGACGTTGTCTCAAAAAATCCCTAAGAACAGTTTTTCAAGCCATTAATCTCAATGAATGAATGAATGAATGAATGAACAGTTGTTCAAATGTTTGTGGAGTAAATCAATAATAAACAATAAAAATGAATTTTAGTGAAAAATTTGTGAATAGGGTAAAATATATATTTGTAAAACGAGCTGTTTTTAACTTTCGGAAAATTCGAGCAAAGGTCACTGTAATTAGTCAAATATTCATTAAATATATATAAACCAGAAGTTCGACTCTGCCAGTACCTCTGACACAAACGAAGATTTAAAAAGTTTTAAGCTTTAGAACTTACAGAGTAAATGTTTTGATAGGTACTCTACTAATTTAACCTTGTTACAGTTTTCTGTGACACTTACATACGACCTTTCATAAACGTTAGTGTTAAGTAATTCAAGAAGTAAGTATTTTCAGTGTTTTTAATATTATTTTGTAGAGAAAAGAATGATTAATAAATTTAGTAAAAAGTTGTCCGTCAGCTCTGACACGCGACATGAGTTAACTCTTTGAAAACGACTACCGTGATATTTACAAATACATTCAGTAATATACGAGCATTAATGTTCTGATAAGAATAGCGTTCATTTTAATATTGAGGCTTGCTATTCGTATTGGTACAGTAAATGCTGGTATTTCATTATTATTATTATCTTATTGAATGTCACTCCGCCCGCCCAATACATACTAGATACATATATTATAATAACTACGTATATACGGGTGGAGGAATACGCCCCGGCAGGGAGATCAAACGGCCGTGGGTTAGAGCTGTAGGCTGAGAAACCGGCGGACAATCCTAGCCGAGTCAAGTAACACCGCCTTCTGCATCCTGGCTGCGAGCGAACCGTCCCGGATCCCCAGTTGCCTCAGATGGTGAGCGAGGCTAACCGGGATCAAACCATTGGCAGATATTACGATAGGAATTATTTCAGCAGACCCCACACCCCACATGTCGACAATCTCGTGCGCCAGATCCAGATATTTACGTTTTTTCGCAGTCTCGGCTTTCATGAGGTTCTCGTCATGCGGGATGGTTATGTCCACTAAAAATACCCTCGACCGTGCCCTGTCCATCACCACGATATCAGGCTTGTTCACCAGTATCGTCCTGCCTGTGGCGATAGGCAGGTCCCAGTAGAGCCGGACTCCGTCGCGTTCGAGTACTGGCACCGGTGAGTATTGGTAATACGGCATCCTCTGTTCCTGGAGACCGTACATAAGAGCAAGCTCTTGGTGGAGAATCTTGGCCACTTGGTTGTGTCTGTGCAAGTACTCAGTATTAGCAAGCGCGGAACAACCCGAAAGCACTGAGAAAGCCTGAGTGACTCACCGGGATGACGACAGGCTCGACAGAAGTCGGGAGTGCCATCCTTCAGGACGTGCTTTCGGTAGTTGTTCGTCTTATTATTATTATTATTATGTTACAAAAAAGCTAAAAGCACTGTAAACGGTACTCTTAACTGAGGTCCCTACCTCAGTCACAGCAGGAATTTCCTGCTCGAAATATGGAGCAGCCCGACTGGGGTAGTACCTCGACCAACCAAGAACCAGACCAAGAAGATCACCGATAAATAGTACTGTTTTCAAGCAGTATTGTGTTCCTGTTGGTAAGGCGACCAGAGCTCCTGGGGGGGGGGAGGTGATTGGGGATCGGGGATTGGGTCGGAAATGCGCCTGCGATGCTTCTGGTGTTGCAGGCGTTTATAAACTACGGTAACCACCAGATGAGCCGTACGCTTAATACCGACCTAGTAATATCTAATATACAAAATTCTCGTGTCGCGTTGTTTGTAATTAAACTCCTCCGAAACGCCTTGACCGATGCTCATGAAATTTTGTGTGCATATCGGGTAGGTCTGAGAATCGAACAACATCTATTTTTCATACCCCCAAGTTATAAGAGGGGGGGGGGTTTAAGAGGGTTAATAAAATATGTCAGTGTCACAGAGAACTGTAACAAGGTTAAATTAGTAGACTACCTATCAAAACATTTACTCTGTAAGTTCTAAAGCTTAAAACTTTTTAAATCTTCGTTTGTGTCAGAGGTACTGGCAGAGTCGAACTCCTGGTTTATATATATATAATGAATATTTTTTTCATTCCTCTAAGTTTTGAGGGGAGGGGGGGATTGAAGAGGTTAATAAAATATATGGCAAAATAACGTTTGCGGGGTCAGCTAGTATAAATAAATATATATATAACTCTTTGCGTCATAGAGCGTCAGCGTCAATTGTTTCACACGATTTTGCTCCCCTGTTTTGTTCTTTTGTTTTTAACCGACTTCCAAAAAAGGAGGAGGTTCTCAATTCGACTGTATTTTTTTTTTATGTATGTTACATCAGAACTTTTGACCGTGTGGACCGCGTTTCGACAAATTTTTTTTAATCGAAAGGTGGTGTGTGTCAATTGGTCCCATTTAAATTTATTTGAGATCTAACAACTATTTTTCGAGTTATATCTAATAATGCGTTTTTACTTGACGCTTTCTTCGTCGACCTACGTTGTTTTATACCGCATAACTTTCTACTGAATGTACCGATTTTGATAATTCTTTTTTTGTTGAAAAGGAGATATCCTTAGTTTAGTACCATGATAAGGAAACCAGGATCTGATGATGGGATCCTAGAGAAATCGAGGGAAGCTCTTGAAAATCTGCAATAACTTTTTATTGGGTGTACCGATTTTGATAATTCTTTTTTTTGTTGGAAAGAAGATATCCTTAGTTTAGTACCATGATAAGAAAATCAGGATCTGATGATGGGATCCCTGAGAAATCGAGGGAAACTCTTGAAAATCCGCAATAACTTTTTACTGGGTGTACGAATTTTTATAATTTTTAATTTAATCGAAAGCTAATGTTTGTCATGTGGTCACATATAAATTTTATTGAGATCAGATAACTACTTGTTGAGTAATCTTTGATAACGCGTAGTTTCTTGACTAATTTTTCGTCGATCTACGTTGTATTACTCGTCGATGTAATTGAAGTCGGTTTTTTTTTCGTTTGCGAGCAAACACAATTATCTTTCATACCACTAGAACACGCCTAAAATAAAAGACCGTTTCTTTGATATGAACTTCTAACTCTTGAGTTTGAATTAAGAAGCTCGAGTATTATAAACTCCAAATTTGGTAGTTGATTTACTTGTCAGTCTTTAATGGCATTAGAGTCAGTTTTGTTTTATTGTAACGAGTATATTGATGCGTCCTTGTCGCGCATTAAAAAAAATGTAATAAATATATGTAAATATAATTAAATTAAAAGAGCATAGATGAGAATATTAATTCTTTCCCAATGCGACGAACGAAATCACAGAGAGGTAAATACTAAATTATTTAAAAAAATATTTAAAAAAAGTTAGTGATCAGATTGAAATGGAGAACAAAATTAAATTAGACTAATGTAGAAAGTAATTTAATACAAGGAAACACAATTTTAAGCTTAATACAAATTTGAATGAACAAACAACTTTATTTTCCTTTTATGGGTTAAGCGAATGAGTTTAACACAACCCGAAATTATTTTAAATCTACACTATGGACCGAAATACAATTTTGATTAATCCAATATTAATTTAAACTACACTGAGGGTTCGAATTATTTCTGACACGTGGGTGGAGGTTAACTGTGGTCACTTATCATAGCGGTCTCCGTGACTCGTAGCTCCGCAGAAACCTCCTGGATGATCACCCGCCAGTCTCTCGAGTTCAGTAGTCCAAACTCCACGACTCACTACACACGACACATTGAAATGGTTCAATCACGAGGTCAGCCGGGGTATAAAAAATTTTGTTCGGCCAGAGGGAAGAATCCCGATGCTGATCGGAAGAGGTTGAGCAGTTCTTTATCGTAGATGTTGGGGTCCTAGCAGCCAACTCACAAAATCTCGCCACGTAGTATCACCGGCAACAACGGCACCACACGTGTCCGCCAAGCCAAGGATCCCAACAAAATCGCACTCTGAACCTGACCGAGGTTGAAGATCAAAGAAAAGGAAGGAGCCGCACAGCACCAGTGCTTATATAGTGCTGAGCCTATTCTACACCGCGAACCCCACCAACAGCTGCTTACGCAGCCCTACGTCACACGAAACACGCCAATAGCCAAACGCCCAGCAATGAAGAATAGCAACTCGAAGAACGAAATAATTATTATGAGAATGAACAAGGAATAAAAATATACATTACATCCTATGTGTAAAGTTGAACTTTAGGTTTTTAGTAAAAAGACCTTATGCCATTAGAACTATACTACAACCCATTACATAGTTATTTTTCAGTTGAAGATATTAATAAAGAATTTATTATATCAAAATTTTACAATATTATATATGTTGACAATTTACAACTTCATCATCTCAGTCTATCGCAGTCCACTGCTGGACATAGGCCTCCACAAGTTCACGCCAAAAATGGCATGAACTCATGTGTGTTTTGCCCATAGTCACCACGCTGGGCAGGCGGGTTGGTAACCGCAGGGATGGCTTTATCGCACCGAAAACGTTGCGGCCCGTCTTCAGCCTGTGTATTTCAAAGCCAGCAGTTGGATGGTTATCCCGCCATCGGTCGGCTTTTTAAGTTCCAAGGTGGCGGTGGAACTGTGTTATCCCTTAATCGGCTCTTAGGACACCCTCTTCCTGTGGTAATCGTAAAAGCCGACTAAGGGATAGGATGAGGATAGCCACATTCTTTACTGTCGTATTAAAGCGGAGTAAAAATTTACGACTTAAGTACTAAATATTTATTAAAAATACTAAGTTAAAACTGCATGCGTAGGAGACTACGCCTAGTTTTTTTATTACATAGTGCTAAAAAGTACCTTTGTTACTACCTACCTATACTACCTAGTTTACTTTTTTAGTTGCGGATATACCAATAACGGTGAAAAACACTTCGCACTTTTAAATTGCTTTTTTTTTTTGTAAATAAGAATTTAAAATATTAATGATAATAATAATTACCGCTAGAGCCATAAAAGTGGAGAAGTGACCTTAAACTTCAACCAATCATAAAAAGTATCGAAAATTAACTCTGTAAAACCACAAGGGACAATCTAGTGACAATAAAGTTAGAATATTTATTTACATTTTCGTAATACAGCGTTTTTATAGGAAATTTTTGCTTGTAGCTTTGTTGACACTGATTTCAGTCATTAATTGAATTAACTCTTTGGTAAATAAAGTAGGAGGTTATTTGAATGCGGAACGACAATATTGTGAAGGCAACAATGAGAGTCGACTTATCAGCTACTGATATATATATATATATATATATATATATATATATATATATATATATATGTGTTTGCTGGCAAACGAAAAAAAAACGACTTAAATTCAAAGTCGTGAAAAAAGTTGTAATCAGATCTCAATTAAATTTAACACACCCAGTAAAAAGTTATGCGGATTTTCGAGGGTTTCCTCGATTTCTCTAGGATCCCATCATCAGATCCTAGTTTTTTAATCACGGTACCACACTTAGAATATCTGCTTTCCAACAAAAAAAGAATTATCAAAATCGGTTCATAAACGACGAAGTTATCCCCGAACATACATTAAAAAAAATTATATATACGGTCGAATTGAGTAACCTCCTCCTTTTTTGCAGTTGGTTAAAAATTAAGTAGATTATAAGTGAAAAATAACTGTAACTTTCGAAAGTAAATTTTTATTAAAATTCCTCTAAAGCTAGCAGTGCACTTGTGACTTTTCTAGAGCTGCAAGATTACAAGTGTGGTATTGATCACTTAATATCAGGTGACTCGACTCCAAAAGAGTATTCGAGCTTATCTTTGAATAAAACTGAATACGATTTTTATGAAAGTAAATCATATTTTAAAATTGAATTTAACTTAAAGTAAGGCTCAAGTTGCTAGTTCACAATTTTAATATCTTTCTAACCTATTTTGCTCAAAAATGTTAATATAAAATTAATGAATGCGAAATGAGTTTTCAGGAGTTTTATTCTAAAAATGTGTACGCGTATGTTGTTATAATAAAAGGAATTTTTTTTTTTTTGTATTAGTGAAGTCTTGTTTTGAAAGTGATTTTGAATTTTTATTTCTTAGACGTTCACTAAGAGGAAATTTTACACAATTATCTTTTTTTAGATAACGCGAGTGAAATCATGCCATTTAGATAATATTTTAAATTTTTTTTTATGTAATTTTGCAATTGATGTTCATTTTAGTGTAAAGGTAACTAAATTTTACGACTATATACTAATGGTAGTGGGTTTGGTTGCAGTTCAGAGCAGTAGATAACAGCTTGTAGATTTCTATCGTTCCTTAGAGAGTCAGTTGCGATGGAGGGTCCGATTTGTTATCATAATAACTATAATAATAACTCTAATAATAATAATTTCTCTTGGTGGAAAAATTATTATAGTCAGTAGTAGAAGCTAGTTCATTGCTCTTATAGTGGAAATCATAATGTGTTCGCTTAGTGCAATAATTATTAACCAACAAAAATTACAAGTAGAAGAATTCAAAATACTCCTATAATTTTGTAAAACAAATAACAAATTCGACATGGAAATATTTTAAATAATGTATGAAGTAAAATTACTTGTTTAAAGCATTTTGTCGTTTAATAAAACGAAGCCTTGCGGAACGCTTTTCCACGTTATTCAGTTATAAACGACCGGTGGAACAAAAAACAGATTTATCTTTAAAAAAGTTCCTCTGCAATATCAAAGAAACATTACCGCGATGATTTCAGATCCAGAAATGGAAAAGGCGCCTCGTCTTCAAGAAATTTTTTAAATTATGATAAGAATATTTTGTGCAGGAGGAAGTCAACACTTCGCTCGAGCGCAGTGTTAAAAGCGCGCAATCGCTTTATTCGAAAAACTTAAACGATTATACTTAACGCTATTACGAACATAATAAAACAAACAATGGCTTAATATTTATTTCACTACTGTAGTACTTTCTAATCTTAGATTTTATTACTTCTTAAAGACATTGTTCAAATATATAAGTAGTGTATTTCTGCATTTTCGATACTTATAGACAGACTTATAGTCGAAACCGTTTTTTAGTAAAATGGTTTTGTTATCAGAACTATAGAATACTAGGCTACATATTTCCTACCTACCAAGTTCTGACATAACGCGTAGAAGGCAACGTTTTATTTACTTGACGTTTATCATATGTCATATCATATTCTTGTATGTATATAATCTGAATCTCGGAAACGGCTCCAACGATTTCATGAAATTTAGTATCCAGGGGATTTTGGGGGAGGTAAATAAATCTAGCTAGGATTCATTTTTAGAAAATGTCGTTTTATCCCTGTTTTTAGGCAATGGAAAAATGGCTACAATATCGTTTATAATACGAAGGTAAATTTCGCATTCGCGATCGACCGAAAAGATCATGGTTCAAATACTTATTTAATTATTTTTTATTTTTGATTTTTTATATTTATTTATATTTTTTATTAGTGTCAGTAAAAAAAATATTATTCATATTTTTTAAATATGTAATTCCTATTTAAATATGATTTCCAAAAAACACGATTTGTTGGAGCGCCTATCAGTTTTTGAGAAGCAGTTATTCTCAATCTTGTAATTTTATAATTTCTATCAATTTTTAATTTATCGTCATTTTTAACCAACTTCAAAAAAGGAGGTTAAACAATTCGACCGTATATATATATTTTTATGTATGTTCGGGGATAACTTCGTCGTTTATGAACCGATTTTGATAATTCTTTTTTGCTGGAAACTTAATATCCCAGGTGTGGTACCATGATAATGAAATAAGGATCTGATGATGGAATCCCAGAGAAATCTAGGGGAAACCCTGAAAGTCCGCATAACTTTTTACTGGGTGTACCGATTTTAATAATATTTAATTTAATCGAAAGCCGGTGTTTATTACGTGGTTACATTTAAATTTCATCGAGATCTGATTACAACTTTTGGAGTAATCTTTGATAATGCGTATTTACTTAACTATTTTTTCGTCTACCTACGTTGTATTACTTGTTGATGTAATTGAAGTTGGTTTTTTTCATTTTCCAGCAAAAACCGTTAATAATTTTTATTTCATAGATTGCCTTTGTTACACATCGTGCATTAATTCATTATCAAAAAAGACTTCATCCAAACCGGCAGCAAATCATTTCAACTTTTTCTTCTACTAATCCTTTACGATTTACTAAAATTACCGAGCTAAGCCCGGTCACCCAGGTACTAGATATAAAGCCTAAATATCATTTATTTATTGAATTTTGTTTTTTTTTTTTGGTATTACTATTCGAATAAATTTTATACCAGTTCTTTTTTTAATTTAAAAATAATGCAGATTAACTCACTTCTGCATTTTTAGACATAAATTTTTAATAACGCTACCTAAAAGTTGAATGTTTATAATGACAGCTTAAAGTTATAAGGAAAGTTCTGAATTGAATTTCAAGCTTCTGGATTTTCTGACTATGCTCAGTATAAGAAGATAGTTGTTATAATAAGATAGTTATTATAATAAGCCTTATTAAGTTCGCGTTGGGTGTAAAACGCGTTGATATTTGATACTTTTTCCTTGCCAGAATATTTCTAAAATACAATTTTAATTTTCTTAACAAAAAGATCATCTTATTTATTAATATATTTTTTTAAGTAGCCTGTGACTTCGAAGACGAGTGTTTTCAAGCATTGACCTGGTGATAGCTTTCGATAGCTTCATGCCTCAAAGTCGTGGGTATTCTGTACGTATAAATTAATTAAAACAATTCTATATGAGCTAGTCATCTCTGTGTCGTAGGACCAATGACCGTTCGAGCATCGTGGACGTTAGTGGAGACCGCGTCTTGGCAAACGCAATGCGGAACGCTCTCCGGCCCACTGGCCCGATAATCTACGTAAGATTACCCGTGTAGGCTGGATGAGGATTACGGAAAACCGAGATATCTGGCGCGAACTCGGGGAGGCCTATGTCCAGCAGTGAACTGTATAGGCTGAACTTAACTAAGTAACTATAAATATGTTCATCTTTCGGCTACTACCTAAAACAGAGCAATTAAAGTTGGGTTGGAACAGGAATAGCTCAGAGTGTGTGTGATTTTTAAATATATTTATTTGTTAACTTTAACTGAGGTAGCGCACAGCAGGAAATTTCCTGCTCAAAATAAGGAGCAGCCCGACTGGGGTATTACCTCGACCTTAGAGAAGATCACAGCTAAATAACACTGTTTTCAAGCAGTGTTGTGTTCCTGTTGGTGAGTAAGGTGACCAGAGCTCCTGGGGGTAACTGGGGATGGGGTTGGCTACGCGCTTGCGATGCTCCTGGTGTTTCACA